>NW_008615595.1:0-26549 GCF_000691845.1 Merops nubicus | reverse complement strand
AAAAGATGAGAGCACTAGCCCCAAATGGATCAGCCCCTGATTAAAATAGATATGTAATAGCACCATGAAACAGAATTCTTCCTTGATAAATTGCTAACTTGCCCTCTGAAAGGCAGAGGCAGGCTGAGGCACAGGCAAATCTATGAAGGCTTTCAGAGCTGTAGGGCACATGGGATGGAAGCAGATAGGAGTGTCTCCATCCCCACACTCTTGTCTAACAAACCACAACAGGCTCATCTTCAACAAGTCTGTTTGGGAAAGAAGCATTAGAGAGTGACGGGGATTGTACGGAGGCTTTAAATAACTGCGTGTGCATTTTTATGGTTTAGAGAATGCCGATGGGTAAAATGATATTTGTACTGGGGAAGGTGGTGTAGGAAGGAGAGAAGATAAAATTTTAAGTGTTTACATCTGCTTGATGCTTGGTAATTGAGTCTCTAAATAAAAATTAAAATGGATATTTAGCTGTGATTGCTGAAACCATTACATGGAGTAATTGAACTGATAGGAATGACTTCCCACAAAGGAATTCTAATTGATCTTTCAGCTGTAAATACGTGGGAAAAAATGGCATATGAAATTAAAAGAAATACTGAAGCCTTGAAAGATGTTGCTTTTGAAATCTGAGAAAAAAAACTCAGAGCAAAGAAGAGTTCAGTATCTACTTTCATAGTCTGTGTACTAACCCAGTTTAATGTGTTGTGACGGAAACAAAGTTTTTTTCTCCCTTCACTTTCAGCTACCCTTTTTTTAATAATTTCACCTAGTCTATGGAAAAAGCAGTCTTCTAATCTATGTTTCTTTTTTGGGCTCTTCACTCTGAAAGCTTTTAGATGACTGAAAGATCAGTTTGGTAGCCTAAAACAGAACAAATGAGCAATAAACTAGAAATAAAGCCTATACAAGTAAAGAAGGATATTTGGGTTGGGAAATAATTCTCTTAAAATCAGACAGGCCCTTCAGGTGAGAGGAAATCTGGCAAGTCTGGCTGCAGCCTGATAAAATCTTTTGCAGTGGAGAGGACACATGAAGAAAAGATCCCTTTTGTCTGTTACTTTAATAAAATATTCTATTTGCATGCTTACTGGGTTGAAACATTGGGCAGTATAAACTGTAATCACTGCCGAATACAAAATCAGGTAATTTTGTGGTCTTTTCCTCTTTTTAAAAATAGATAGGGTTTTATCCTGAAATTAGCTATATAAATCATGGCTGAAGCTGTTATTGTTCTGCTTCGGCAATAGCACTGATGCCCTCAACCCATATATTTTCTAGTAGTACCATTTGCCTGCTTTTTTTTTTTTTTTAAAAAAAAGGGCAGAAAATGCATGTAGTTTGCAGCTTGAATGTCCAAGTTGTGCAGTCTGGGTGAGATCAGACTGTCTGCTAACTGTAGTGAGCTAAGCATAGCTATTGGTGCTTTATTCCCAGCATGCTGTAATACTGTCAGCAGCTACCACTGACCTTTTCTTTCTCATATATTATGCAGACCATCGTGTCAGCGGAACTTCAGATTCCTGAGTTCTTACATTAGATTCATCATCTCTCGTGTGATATTTTATCCCTTTAGGACCCACAAATCTAGCAGGTGGGATTGTGGGATAAGAGGTTCCTCAAGGCTGCAGAGATGCAGGATAGAGACTGCCTGCTCTTGAGGAGCTTCACAGACTGAGTGGAAGCAGTGGACAAGTACAGATCATAGAATCATTTTGGTTGGAAAAGACCTTTAAGATCATGGAGTCCAACCTTTAACCTAGCACTGCCAAGCCCACCAGTAAACTATGTTTCTAAGCACCACATCCACGTGGCTTTTTCAATCCCTCCAGGGATGGGGACTCTGCCTCTGCCCTGGGCAGCCTGGGGCAGGGCTTGATAACCCTTTCCGTGAAATTTTTCCTCACGTCCAACCTAAACCTCCCCTGGTGCAACTTGAGGCCATTTCTTCCTGTGCTGTTGAGTGTTACTTGGGAGAATAGACTGATCCCCCCACATTACTACAGCCTCCTTTCAGGGAGTTGTCAAGAGTGAGTCTCCTCTGAGACCAGGCTAAACACCCCCAGGTCCCTCAGCTGCTTCTCACAAGACTTGGGCGCAAGAGCCTTTGCCAGCTTTGTTGTCCTTGTGTTATTGCTGCAGAACCTCAGTGTCTTTCTTGTAGTAAGGTGCCCAAGAGAACCCAGTACTTGAGGTGTGGCCTCACCAGTGGTGAGTACAGGGGGACAATCACTCCCCATGTCCTGCTGGCCGTGCTATTGCTGTTACAAGCCAGGATTCTGTTGGCTTTCTTGGTCGCCTGGGCAGACTGCTGGCTCATGTTCAGGGGTGGACAAAGGAGAGTAACAGAGTAGCTACCACACAGTCAGAGCTTAAGGTTTTGCTGGGTTAGTTTTAACCTTAGGTCTCTAAATGCTTCACTGCAGTGTCACAAGCTCTTGACCGTGTGGGTTTAGATGAAGCAACCAGAAGGAGGAGAATGTGGGGCAGTTCTGATTTATGTTGATTTTACTCCTTTAGAGCCTCAGAGCATGAGAATACCAATGAGCATTGGGGATGACGTGCTCCCTCCTACACATTCCCAATTTTGCTTTGCCATCTCTTCCTTCATACTGGCAATTGTATGGCCAGAACTGAATTGCCTTTTTTCTGGAACAGCTCATGGTCTGAATGTAGAGCACCAGTGCCAGCCCCAGACAGACTTTTGGCAGCCTAAATTGAGATCAGCATTAGCTAACAAGGGAGACGAGTCCTCAGTCAACATGAGAGTTCCTCCTAGAACTGAGGGTTTCTCCACCTTCTTGCTAGTCTGTCACTTTACCTTATCCCCTTCCCCAGTTCTACAGTGACACTGAGCGAGAACGCATGCCAAGGAAGTGCTTTTCCTTCCAAGATTGTTTTGCCTTTCTCCAGCAGGTTTTGCATGCTATTTCAAGAACTTTCCTGGGCATTATCTTCAGCATACAGAATGGCAGTGTGTTCTGGCTTTGACTGCTGCTCCCTTTCTCTCATTGTTGAACAGCCACAAAGCTAACAATATCGATCCACAGCATCCAGCATGCTGAAGGACTCCTGTTGCTATATCAACAGCTGTGCTTTCATTTGCAACTTTTTATGTGCTCCTTAAGATCTGTGCATTGGCCTGATGCCTTTATGGTTCGAGGTCACATGGCTTCTTGGTCAGCATCGTTCAATTTTGTTCATATACCTGGGATCCAAGTGGGAACACTTTGGAGATCATCCTTGTCCAGTGAAGCATTGATTTTTCTGCTGCAGTAAGTGGAGCAGTGTTTTCTTTCCCAAACATCCCTCTGTAGAACTAGCCTTTTGCACTGCCTCAGATCTGGGTGACTTGCCTAGCCTGTTGGTCTGCTGAGAAGAATGGTGTGATATTAGTGACCAAGATGGCAGTGTGCCTTTTTTGGAAGAGAATTCATGTTTTTCAGCTGAAAGCAAGGTCTTACTTTAATAGATTCTCATAGGTAAGGACTCTGCTCTACTGAAAGCCTGTAGTGACTCAAAGAATCTGTGTGAATATATGACATGTTCAGCATGGAGTTAGGCAGCTTCTTTGGACTTAAGCTACAAGATTACCTCTCCTGTATGAACTGAGCACAGTGTTCAAAAGCACAGACCAACGTTAGGCATTCCTTTCAAGTCTGTAGGAAAAACTTCACAGAAGTCCTCAAAATTCAGCCTGTATGGAATGGGTATGGCATGGAGCAGTCCAGGGCTTGCCTGGTACTCATATTGGACTTTACCTGCAGGGTCTTTTCTTTTGCTTTGCGTTCCGTAATCTTTCTCTAGGCCATGACCTCTGAGGCCACTAGCAGTGGAAGCAGCAGACAATGTCCATGTTTGGCAAGTGCATACTTGTCACCTTACAATTTAAACTCATTCCAGAATTCATTGCAAAGGTTTCACTTGTTGTAACCTTTGAGAGCATCTATGACACATTCATTTGAGGGTTGTTTGGGGGAATCTGCATTTTTGGCCCATGTGGCTGTGATCGTATTTCTGTCCTGACAGTATTGTGGGGGGAGCACTGAGCTTAGTGAGATTGTTTAGGTTAGAACAGCATTGTGAAGGTTTGACTTAAATGTTGTCCCTCTTCCTGGGTGCTGTGTTGTAAATAGAAGTGAAATACTGAACCATATCTTCTGCTGTCCTGGTGAGGACCATGTTTTTGGTCCTGGTAGGTGGATCACATTCTGCTTCAGCTCAGGACTGACAGTCAGGAGAACTGCATCTATGCTGTATTATTTACGACAGTTTTTGCGTTTCAGCTGACTGGCCTGTCTGCACATGTGAGATGCTATCAGATCAGCCAGGCACTGCAGAGTCTCCCTGCTGTGCTGCAGCTGCTTCCCAGGAAATCAGAGGGACATGAAACCACTCGTAGGTGTGTTCGACATGTTGCGTGTGCAAATTTCACACAAGCCACAGAGTTTTAAATCTTACGTAACTGTTTTTGCATGCATAGAGAAAGTAGTCCTTGACTTGTGTTGGATAAAGCATTTGCAATGTTTGGCTAGTGCCAATATGGAGACCCACGGGAAGTTTCCTAGCTTTATTCCAGAGGTTGTCACACTTCACTGACAAGTGAAGGAGTAAGATGAACTTGAAAAGCTCCATTTGATTCTTTAGGGAAAAGGATAAATCTGTCATTAGCAGAAATGAGCGTGCTAATTGTTTGCTTAAATATTCTTTTCCTGAACATTTTGTCTTACAACTGGTGTAGAAGTCATTTAGTCAATGTTATAAAATTCAAATTTAAATTGAAATGAGCCTTGAAATTCAGGAACAGATAGGCAACTCCGAGATTCATCTTTTCCTCAGAATGCCAAATTGCTCTCACTGCTAGCTGTTGCTGTATCCCTTGGAGCTTAATCCTTTCCAACCTCAGCAGTTTCCAAAGCTGCCATTTTTCTGGTAGCTCATTTAAAGGAACTGCTCATTGAAATGCCATCCTCTGTAATGGCTTCCTGTGTTAACTCCTGATCAGACTGCAGTGTAGATGAACTGTTCCTGCCTTTTATTTGGGTACTATGCACATTTAGACTTAAAACATACAAACTGGTGAAGATTGCCTCATTGTGTAGGAAAATCTGGAACTGGCAAATGCAGTGTGGGCTCTCACATCAAAGGCATCTTTTCATATTACCTGAGCATCTAAGCATTGCATAAGCATTTAAGAGAAGTGTTTTTGAACTCTTGGGCTAAAGAGGCCCTTTAAATATTCCTCCAAAGAGGTCCTGTTACAATTTGATTAAGTAGATGACAAAAAGTAGGGGCTGTAGATGTTTGCATAAATCTAGTCGTTCCTCACGTGATGCATTTCATTGCATGGCTGGTGTGCACATTGCTGCTTTTCCATGGTGCATACCTGTGTATCATCACGTGCTTTCCTGTGCTTATTTCTTTGTCTGCGTAATCCACCATACCTTTGGGGGTTTGCCTTAAGCATTCTTTGAAGCTTGAATATTAACTATGGTGACACTGTACTTAATATTCACCATCTCTTCCAGTGGAGTCTGCTTTGAGGAAAGTTTAGGTAATGAATCTCCAGTACCTAGTACATGATGGCTTGTATCTCCTCAGGCTAGTGAAGCAAAGTATAGTCTGGACCAAAATTGGGTTTGGCTGATAATTTGGCAAACTTGTATCCTCAGCTGTGTACTGTAATGCATCTGGCAGCAGCCTGCACTTTCCCTAGAGCCAGCCTGACTGCTCTGAAGCCTGTTTAGTTCTTTTGGGTATGATACTGGCTCATAGGATTAAAACCTTAAAGCTGTTGTTTCATAAATGCAGTCCTAAAATCTTAGGATGTTCTGTTTCATAGCTAACTTTAAGGTCTTAAGCCTTCATCTCCATGATCTTGACCTCTTGAAGTATGTGGTTCCTATCAGTCTTGACTGTGTTGCCCTTTCCGTACATCACATCTGTATGACATGCACAATTGGGAGTCATTCAGGAACCAAAGCTGACATGGGTTTGCAGTAAGAATAAATAATGCGTGCAGTATGTATCTTGAATTGGGGAAGATCTATTCACCAAATGAGGTAGTACTTTGGCCATTAGATACATCTAACACTTATTCCTGATGCTCATGTGAGAAGTTTTCGGGTCTTCTTAGATGTAGTCCGTTTAGATAGCATGGGTTGAAGCACCCACGAAGAAACTTATACTGGACATCAGCCTGCGTGTCCTAGTGTATGTAGAGTCATACATGCTAAAGAGTCTATGAGAAAAGTTGGATTAAGAGTCTGAGTAGTACATAATTCCTTTTTTTCCTCTTCCAGACTTAAGGAATGAATTCGTCTAAAAGCTGCAGGTTGTTACTGCTATCATCTGCATTGGTTTTGTAACATTAGTAAATCTTCCTTATGTGTACTGAATATTTCATTTCTCCAACAGTCTGATAGAAGGCAATCTTTGAATTGCACAAAACCTATCTATCCCTTATTCCTGTGAGAAATCTCTGTAGCTCTTCAAAACCATAAAGGTCAAAGTTTCAAAGGAGTTATAGAGGAATCTGTTTTTCTTCCCCCTCCCATCAGAGCCCTTTTCTCAACTGATTAAGATCTCTAATGTTTTATGTCTCCTCCTTCTCTCCTTACTACGAGACAAGTTATTTAGGGTAGAGGTTTTATGGGCTGCTGTGTCAAAAGCTTTAGACAAGTCAGTAGAAAAATGTCCCCAGTGTGTAAAGACCATTATCCATAACCCGGCAAATGTCATCTGTAACTTCAAGCCATGGGGAATCTGTCGAATACAAAGGTTAAAAAGCCAGTTGGCAGTTCCCATCAAGGCTGCTGTTCCCTTCATCTGTTCAGCAGAGGGAGATATAGATCTTTAGTGAAATGCTAGTGTTGATATACATTTTTTAAAAAAGTACATTTGGTGTTAGTAAGATGAAAATCCCTGGCTGAAGCAGGTTATAGTCTTCCCTGCAGAGCTCTGTCAAAATATTTCAAGTGCGATTCTGAAACCCTCTGCTGTCACAGCCCTGAGCCGTTCCTTGATAGAAGGAAAGGTAGGGGGTGTTTATTGTGCTGCTGTTGGTTTTGCCAGAGATTAAACTGGGGCTGCCAGACATGTTTAATTTCCACGCTGTATAATTGAGTTTTCTTGAAGTGGACCTTTCTCATGGTACTTCCTTTGTCATCCCGTCTGCTAAGCGCAGCACTGTTTGGCATTGTCCTCCTCGAAGTTGTGCATTGTCCTCCTTCTCAAAGTTGTGCTCTTCCTTTGTTTAAATGAAAACCTGAGCTAGATTTGTTTGATATCCTAAATACAATTTTTTGAAGGCTGTTGGCCATCAGCTGTATTGCAGTGTAAGAAAACAAGGTTGAGTTGTCATCCCCAAATAGCTGTGTGCCTTCCTCTGCTTTAGAAACTCTTTCCTCTCCTCACTAACGTCACAGGCTCTGTGGCTTCTTCACTTAAAACTTGGGTGGTTTTTTTGTTTGTTTGGTTTTTTTTAACATTTTCCCACCAGCAAAATAAATCATACAGTCCTTTCTTAATCTTATATAGTTTTCGGAGCATGTTGCAGGGTAAGAAAACATGGCAGGAGGCTTTGACTTGCAGGGAAAATAGTATCTGTTGAATGCTTTTCCAAAGTTCAGCCCTTTTTTGGGTGGCCCTTGAGCATTTGAGAACTCTGAAGACAGGGTGTACAGGAGCTCCCTAGGAGTCTGGTACAAAGGTGTGCGAGACCACTTATCTAGAGAGAACTCCAGTAGCCAACATGAATGAAGTACCACATCCCAAATTATCTTGGGCACACACCTGAAATACAAAATAAGGGCATCGTTCTAGTTTTCTGTGATGGGCCAGAGCATTGCTTCTGGAAGGGATTGCTGAGATTCCCCCAGGGCAGCAGAAAATGGTTATGCAGAGAAAAACTGTTCCTTTACTGCAGAGGGAACTCTGGTAAAAAGAGGAGGAAAAAGCAAATGCATCAAATAGGTAATTTTGCCTTAGTTATAGAAACAAAGTACTTGCAATTTCTGCTGGAACAGAAAATTGTGAATACAAAGCCATATCCAGAAAACATATTCATGTTCCCTTAACAATGGCTGTTGGGATAACGTTTTCTTGCTTTTTTTTTTTTTTTGAAGGGACGGTATAGACAAGAAAAATAAAAACTGCTAGTTAGCTTTACCTGCACTGCAGTGTTCTACAGGGAGATGTTGGGGTGAAATGGATTTATTTCTGCTGTCTCCTCCTCATGTGATTTGTCATGCTGCAAGTGGGAAACAGCACACTGCATTCTTCAGTAAAACACTCCGGATAGTTTTGTCTATCAAAGGTTCTTTGCTTCAGGCTGTATCGAACTCGTTTTTAATCCCTTTCCTTACAGTAAGGGAAATGGTTTGTAAAGAGGGCACTGATGTCAACGCACTGTTGTCAATATTATCTAATTTCTTCTTCAGAAAATTCTTGTGTTAATTTTTGGTGCAGGGCTTTGTTCACGTGAATTCAAGTCCACTTTGTTTCCCATCCCTAAGGCATTGTCAGCTTTTTTCTTTTCCCAGAACTTCTATTTCCTTTATGTAGTGGAAACTACCAGACTGTATTCTCCCCTTGAAATGCCTTGTGATAGGCTGGAGCCTGCACCGATCATATCCCATCCCAATATTACTGTCAAGTGAAATAAATCTCTTTATAGTGTTTCACTGGCTGGAAGGCTTCCTCACCACTCTTTGTTGAATGCCCAAATGCCACCCTGCATTTCTCTTGCTATAATAAAGACACTTTTTTTTTTTTTCCCCTCCATACACTCTCTTCTGCCCTGGAAGAGACCCAAGAGTAAGAGTAGTCTGTTTTTTGTTGTCCCTGCATGAAGATTCACCTGTCTCATTGAGTTGAATTACCAAAGATAGTGTTCAACTGTCCTATGTCCCCAAGTCTTCTCTACAGAGCAAGACCTACCTGTGGGTGTGTGAACTCCAGCCTGCCTCTCTGCTGTAGGGGAGATTAAATCTCCACCCTAAACTTTGTGAAAAAAGCCATCTCAGTCACATGAAGATCTCTTTGGTGCTGTGGTTTGGTATTACAGGTTTGGCAACAGTTAAAGTTCAGCAATTCTTCATTTTCTTTTTTTAACTAGTAATAAAAAAATCAATTAAAGGAGAGCTATGGTTTTATGGCAGTGCTTCATGGTTTTACCTCCTGCCAGGTGATGAGGGTGGCAAAACCTGAAAGGTTGGAGAAGCCAGAGACTTATGCAGCAAAACACAGCTGAAACACTAATGCTGAGGGGTGAGCTAATGCCTTTTCTTTATGTCAATAGCAGACAGCCTAAGCAAATTTGATTAAAGTTTCTTTGTAATCCTTTGGCATAAGAGCACTTCTCAAGGCAACTAAAATGGGGGAATGGTTTACAGAATCTCTGTCTGTGGAAATATCCAGAGCTTGACTGAGTAGGACCCTTGAACATAGATGTGTAACTAGGAAGTTGAATCCACCTTTGCAGTTGTCCCTTTCTTGAGTGGGAGGTTGGACTGGCTGGATTCCAGGGGTCTCTTGCAACCTATGCTATTCTGTAACTTTCAGAGCCCTCAAGCAAAAACTGATTTCAAACAGAAACTGCACTCTGCATAGGATTAAGTTTCAGTTTGGACTTCCTCATAATTAAATGCTGAGTTGTCTTTTGACCAGCTGTTGATGATACTGCTGCCTTTGTGTGAGGATCCATTTCCTGGTGTAGAGGTATGTAGAAGTTCCACTGGAGAGGTTCCACTTCCTTATTAATAGCTTTTTAGTTAATCTTTAAGTATCCAGCTTGCTAGATGGCTTCAAGGTCAAGCTGGTGCTTTTGTAGGTCTCCACCCAAATGAAAGGAAATCTCTTTTAAAGCACTTAATCTTCAGGGTTTGGGTTCTGATAGCTGCTGTCTGTCTTGTCTCAGGTTTTTGAGAAAGAGCAGTGCTTGTTTACCTGGCCCTTGTTCAAGTTTCTCTAAGCACTGAGGCATCTAATGTGCCAAATCATCTTCAGTGTCCTGCAACACGGTACACTCTAGTACAGTGTAATACTGTTGATTTGAGTTGAGTTTTAGATTAGGATGTTAACCCTTATTATCTTCTTCCTCTTAGGACTAACAGAAGTAGTTTTTAACTGAGGTTTCATGTGAGCCTCCAATTTGTTTCCATTTTTAGTCTAGCCAAAAGCTTTACCTATGAAGATAAAAATTCCTTTTTATAGCAAGAAATGACATTGGGCATGGCTGAAGAAAGAGGCTTTTGGCTAACCCATCTTGATTTTGAAGTTCTGTTCTTCTACTGCCTGTTAAACTATGTTCAACTAAAACTCCTTCAGGTGGCTTGCTCTCTCTCATGATGTGCCACTCAGAGGAATGATAATGTGTAGTCTTTCCTTTCACCCAGAGACACTTGCAACACAAGCTTTGGTTTGAACTGGGGGGGTCTGGAAGGCATAAGGTTATGATTATATTTTTCCTGCTAAACAAGTTGACTAGATACAGTTTTAGGTAGCTCTGAGGGCTTCTTTCTGGCCACTCTGTATAGTGAATAATCTTGCTTACACTTGGTGTACAGAGAAGAAACAAGTGAAAGGCCAGATCAATTTCTATAGGTAGAAACTGGCATCAGGAGGGTTCTGGACAAGTTTGAGAAGGGGACCTGTGTGAACCTCATGAGGTTCAACAAGGTAAAGTGCAAGGTCCTGCACCTGGGTTCTGGCAATCCTTGTTATCAAGATAGGCTGGGGGATAAAGGGATTGAGAGCAGCCCAGTGGAGAAGAACTTGGGGGTACTGGGGGATGAAAAGGTAGACGTGAGCTAGCAATGTGTGCTCACAGCACAGAAGCGAGTCACATCCCAGGCTGTAGCTAAAGCAGTGTGGCCAGCAAGTCGCTGGAAGGGATTCTCTTCACTCTGAGACTCTGCTCTGCTCTGAGACTCCGCCTGTAGTGCTGAGTCAACTCTGGAGCCTTCAGCACAGGAGAGACATGGACCTGTTGGAGTGGGTCCAGAGAAGACCAGAAAATTATCTGAGGGCTGGAACCTCTCTTCTGTGAGGCCAGGCTGAGAGTGTTGAGGTTGTTCAGCCTAGAGGCTCCAGGGAGATCTTAATGTAGCCTTCCAGTACCAAAAGAGAGCCTATAAGAAAGATGAGAACAGTCTGCTTAGCAGAGCCTGTTGTGAAGGGAAAAGGGGTGATGGTTTTAAACTAAAAGAGGGGAGATTTATTCTAGGTAGAAGGAAGACTTTTTTTATACTGAGGGTGGTGAAACACTGGCCCAGGTTGCCCCTCCGAGAGTTGGTTGATGCCCCATCCCTGGCAACGTTGTGGGTGAGATTGGACAGGGCTCTGAGCAACCTGCTGTAGTGGGAGTTGTATTTGATGACTGCGTGGGGGACTTGGACTAGATGACCTTTAAAGGTCCTTTCCAACCCAAACCATTCCATGTTTACATGTGAAGAATTGGATTTCAGCTAATCCTTACAATATGTATTGAGCAATGGGGGCTTCCTTCAGGATCCCTGAAATAAATTTTTAACCAATGAAAGTAAATATGGAATCAAACACCATAAAATATTGCCTCATCTTTCTGAGTAAAGATCTTTTGAGGATATTTTTGTGCTCTTTTACTTTGTTGCCCTTTCAGATTCTTCAGGATAACCTGATTGGAGTAACCGGAGGTATCTTGCACTAAATTTGCTCTGGCTCAGTTTAAATCTTGTTGAAAGAGTCATTTAAATACATCCATCAGATTTATGAATGTCTCTTATTCTTAGTACTGATGTATGGAGTTTCACTGGAGAAAACAGGCAGCCTCGATCTAAACTTCAAGTTCATATGAAAGAAAATAAGTAGGTGAAGCGGAAGGAATCATTAGCTGAGGCCGTGAGTTACTAGATGCAAAAAAACCCAGATCATCATGGTCAAAGAAGCTTGAAAGAAACCCAGCTAAAGTGTATGCTTTAGTCTGGGCTCCCGTTTTCAGTTGAACAGCTGTATAGCATGAGGCAGGCTGTAGCCAGAGCTTTAGTACAAGAAATTAATTGAACACTAAAGTTTAGTTGTGCTGTGATAGCAGGAGACTTGTAACAAACCACTTAGTCATCTGGCTCCCCAGCCTGCAACTTTGTTTTTGAATATGGCCATCTTCTTGCCTGTAACATTCGTTTCATATGTAGCAGTGAGCACCGCTTAAGTTCTCTAGTCTATAAGCACTGAAAAATCTGTGAGCGATGTAAATTACTTAGCTTTTGAATGGATCAATAATCTAAATATTGAACAGTTGAGAAATATGCATTACTGAATGATTGAAATAGGAAAAATAGTTATTGATTCTCCAGCAATTCAGTTTTCCAGAGGAGAGCCACAGAACCTTTGTATGCAGCTCTTGGGGCTTTATTGTTGCTACATCCATTGAATATAAAACTGTTGCACTGCAGGTGAATTTTTGTTTTGCTGTCCTTGATTTGCTATCCCTTCGAGTAAGTGGGTCTTGGCTGAAAAAGGCCTGGAGGGGGGTTCTGTGAGTTAGCTCATGCCATAGACTGGTTAATGTTGCTGTGAAGGTGGGTGAAGCGTATGACCTGGAACGTGAATGTTACTGAGAATTTCTGGGTAGCTGGAGAGTTAAATCGCTCTGATTTTTTGAGGGTGGTGTGCACTGCTCCCCTGGATGTACTGAAACAAACTGCTGCTGTGATACTCATTCCTAACCCTCACCTACTCTTTCTGGAGCTGCCACTCATACGTACATGTTAAGAACTTTGCAATAGGTGATGTTGAACCTAAAGCCTGCTAGTAACAGATGTTTTGTGAATTTTATTAATAAATCTAAATGCAAGGGAAAAACATTTTTTTGGCAAAAACAGACTTGGCCTTTTTGTTTTGTTTATATAACCAAAAACCCAAGAGCAATTCCAGCTTTCTGAGCACCTCTGAAATTACCTAAGGTGCTCCTTTAGCAATTCCCAGCTTTTTTAAGAAGCTTTAAACTTGATTTCCTAAGATCACGTAACCACATGATCAGTTTGTTTCTGCATCCCCTTCCCTGCAATCAGGCTGAGCCTGAGGACTGGTATTGAGAAGATGCTGGTCACTTTTCCTTGTCCACCACAAAACCATCCTTCACTTTCACCCTATTCCTGCTTGCTGGACTCCTGTGAATTGATGAGCTGCTGAGCAACAAGGGATGCCATCCTTTGCTGTTGTAGGTTATATTTAAGAGGTGGTGAGATCTTCTGTAAGTCTGGGAAAGTCTGAATTGTCACTAGACAGCTCAAAGGTGAAAGCAGCAGCATCTTGAAGCAAGCAGTTCTTGAGCATTTTGGAAAAGCACAGTTTAAAAATTCAGGCTTGTGGCCAGAGACCTCAGCAGCAGTGGCAGATCTTAGCTGCCCTTTTTGCCTTCTGAGATCATTTTAAAAAAAATGTGTCTATATAATAAAACATGGCCTGCCAGCAAACATTTGAATTCAAAAGCTGCAGCAGCACAATTCTGTCATGCTTAGCTTCTGCAGTGACATTGAACTAGACGAGAATTGCTTCAGAGTATTTAATTTGTTATAGTGTATATATACATGTTCTTTCCCGTTATCTCATATATATTTCAATTAAAACTTGAATGCAGGAAAAAAAAAATAAAGCAGTAAGCTGTTGCTGCCCAGGGGTTAGGCATTGGGCTTTTAGCTGTGGAATTGTCATTTCCAAATTGAAATTGTTCTAAGTGAGTTTTCTGGTCAGGCTAGAAACTGTAAAGCTGAGAAAAAGTGCTAGATGATGATTATAATGCTTATATTTGTGGAGGAAAAGGAGAAGCAAATACCCCCATGCATTGCTGGTTAGCAGTGGGATGTGCTTCGTGACCTTCTAGGGATGCTGAGGGCAGGAGCCAGCAGTGGGATGCTGGATGAGCCTGCGGGCTCTTACACAGTTTGGCAAGTGTTTGATTCCCTCACTGCCCACTCTGTTTTCCTTACCTTCAGCTGCCTCTTAGGACTAATTAATTTTATAAGCATTCCAGAGCACCTTGCCATAGCACTTCAGACCTGCTGGCCTGCCCAAGATGCTGCCTGTAGCAGGCAATTCCAGCTCATCAAACTCCACCAAGCAAGGAAGCTGCCGGGGTACCTGGGAGTTGTATTTTTCTCATTTAGCTTCATTTTGGGGCTCTCCACTTCCTCAGCAGATGGCATTTTTATCATGTTTTCTGAAAGTCCATATGGCCTATGAGAGAGACACTCTCTTTAATGGTAAAACATGACCACCTGTTCTGGTTTTAATGAATGCACTGAGCATTCTTCTTCATAGAGCTATTTAAAAATAGCTGCTTCAATTGAATTAAAAAAAAAAAAAACACACAACCTCAATTCGGTACCAACACTTTGGCTGCTGAAATAATCAATTAATAATTAAGTGGCTAATTTTAGAACCCCCTGGCCTTGCCCATTCCCTCACGCTCGCTGTGATCAGAGCAGACAGTGATTGATTGCCCTCCTGACGGCGAGAGGCACATGCCGTGCTGGGGCCAGATGCCGGCAGGCTTTGAGCTGTTTATTGGGATATTTAGAAGGTGAATGCAACTTCACATCTCTGCTCTGCAAATGGACTTGTCTTGCCTGCTATGGCTCCTTCTCCTTGCTCCAGCTGCTCACACACAGCCATCCTCAGGTACCCCTTTCCCTGCCACCCTCTGAAAGATAAAATCTGGTGCTCAAAAGGTATCCTACTGATGGGCCAGATGGAGAGGAGGTTGAAACTGTAAGCAAAAATAGAACTGAAAGGCTTATCAACTAACTGGATCCTAATAGAAAGCCCTGCTAGTGTCATCTGCTTGTTAAAAGAACAATTTCCAGTTAACTGTTTTGTAGCTCCTGCAGCAGATACTCCAGCCAGATGAGAGAATGTGGAGTTTTTTGGCTCAGGTCTTCCAAGAGGTAAAGGGACCAGGATGCCCATATCTTGTTAAAGGAGTGTTAATGCTTAATGCAAAGTACCTTTGAAAATTAATCCTTGTATTTGGGTTAATTCCTCCTAGCAAAGTGACTGTTCCCCTGTACTTGGCACTAGTGAGACCACACCTCAAATACTAGGTTCAGTTCTTGGCCCCTCATTCAAAGAAGGACATTGAGGGGCTGGAGTGTGTTCAGAGCAGGGCAGTGAAGCTGGTGAAGGGTCTAGGGCACAAGTCTTGTGAGGAACAGCTGAGGGAACTGAGGTTCTTGAACCTGGAGCAAAGGAGGCTCAGGGGAGACCTTCTTGCTCTCAACAGTTCCCTGAATGGAGGCTGGAGCAAGGTTGGGGTCAGTTTCTTCTCCCAAGAAACAAGTGGTAAGACAAGAGGAAACAGCCTCAAGTTGCACCAGGGGAGGTTTAGGTTGGACGTGAGGAAAAATGTCTTTCCTGAAGGAGCTGTCAAGCCCTGGCCCAGGCTGCCCAAGGCAGTGTGTGGAGTCCCCATCCCTGGAGGGATTGAAAAGCCGTGTAGGTGTGGTGCTGAGGGACGTGGTTTAGTGGTGACCTGGCAGTGCTGGGTTAATGGTTGGACTTGATGATCTTAAAGGTCTCTTCCGACCAAAATGATTCTATAACTGAATAAGCCTGTTGCAACATCATCTTGTTCTCAAGATAATGAAAATAGCCAAATATTAGGAACACACTGGAGTTTTGGTCTGTAAGTGTTGGCGCTTCAGAGAGTTAATATTTCAAAGACAGAAGAAACAGGAGCATTTGAAAGAGTGCTTAGGGATACAGCACTTCCAGCATTTCAGTGTTAGGAGTAATGGGTGCAATAGCTCCTGGATTTCAACACAACGAGGTAAATCAACAATTTGGTGTAAGTGGTGGAAAAAACTTCATGTGGCTGCTTAGAGCATCTGCTTTTAGGAGGGAGAGCCAGAAACCTTACTGGAGAAGTCTCTGAACCCATCACCTTATCTTGTGAAGAGAGCAAGATGCTGGCAGGGGTTGGAGGAGAAGGCAACCTGGCTGCTTGCCTTGTTTTGCTGAAGATGTTTCTGACACAGCCCCCAGTTAGCCTGTTAGCTGGGGAGAAGCTCCCATCACTGGGCTGATGGCAGTTGCTGTAGCCTGATCGATGTAAATCCACTTATCTCTCAAACCACATGGGATTTGGAGACAGCTGGGTGGTGTTCGTATGGCTGAGAGCCCTGCTGTGAAATGCTTTGCAAATACAAAAATAACTGTAGCTATTGCCATTTAAATTCATTTCTAAGTCATCTTTGTGATAAACTTCCATTGGTGAGGCATTCTTTCAGTGGGAGGAGGGTCAGAGCAGTTTTCAGCTGACATTTGGGTATGGCAAGTTGCTTGGTGAGAAAGTGTCCAGCTCTGTTTCCCTGTGTGTGTGGCCTTCTCTCCCTGTGCTTCCAGAATAGCAGGGGATAATTAAATGAGCTTAGCATCAAAGGCTGAAAGTCAGGAAGGGAGAAGCTTATTGACCTTGTTGAGCTGGAAAGTGGGCTGAGGGTGTTTGGGGCTTGAGTCTCGTAGGGTTTCCTTATTTTTCTCTCTTCTTGGGAATTGAGATTTAGTTGTGCAGGAAATAATATGTATTACTAATTTTGTTGCAGTCCCTTTTATGTGATTGTAACATGGTGGCACATCTGTGAATTAAATCTTAAGAAGAACTGGAATTGTCTGTTCTCATTAGCAGAAATGCTAATTCTCTCTCGATTGGTAATAAAATCAAAGAGAAGAAGTAAAAACCCAAAAGTATGGAGGTTACCCATTTAGACTAAGCATGAGAAATTTAATCCCTGTTTTCCACAGTCCAATTTAAGTAGCGGACAGGCTGAGTTTTAGCCTTGATTTCTCCAACAGTTTTCCAAGACCAAGGAGAATGGGGTGCAGAGGATTAGGAATGTCAATTGGGGTGACTGGGCAGGGAGCTGAGAAGGCAGACAGGAGAGGCAAGAGTCCTTTTAGCTGCTGGCTTGTTCGTGGGCCAGATGGATTTGTGGCAGGACACGTGTGTGTGCACATTCATGTGGATGAATCTTTTTTCCCCTCTCTGCGTCTTTGAGAGGCTGCTTCAAACCTTCCTGACTGAGTTTTGAGGCCATTTTAAAAAGCCTGCTTAAAGATTCCTTTGCTGTAGTGCAGACTGTTTACCCTAGACGAGGCTTTAAGTGGGATGTGGAAGCTGCAGGCAGGGCTTTTATTGCGAGCTGACTGTTAGAGGTCCCGTACATCCTTCCCAGCTGATTAAACGTTGCCCCTTTTCTTTCTCATCTCCAGATCACTGTGTTCACTACTACGATCTTCGCAACACTAAGCAGCCGATCATGGTGTTCAAAGGGCATCGCAAGGCAGTCTCCTACGCAAAGTTTGTGAGCGGGGAAGAAATCGTCTCTGCGTAAGTACTGCCTTTCAGGGAGGCCAGAAGCCGGGCAGCCCTCGCTCTCCGCAGCTCTTCAGGGCCGCCGTGCGAGTTCACCAGCGTGGGTGGGCGCGCTCGCTGGCTGCTGTGCTTTTGGGAAGCAGAGAGCTGCTTTTTTTTTTTCTAAGATGAAAACAGAAATTCGTTCCTGGTGTCATTTGGCTCTGCTCTGTCTTGTGGAGCTAAAATGCTTAAGAGGGATACAAAGACAACTAGATGCAGCTCCTGACTGCAAGCCCCGGCTTGGTGAACTCTCCTTTTTCAAAGTGCTGGTTGTGCTGAGGGTGCTCCTGAGCAGAGCTCTGCTGTAGAGAAGGCTGCTGGCAGAGCCATGAGGACAGTAATCTGCAGTAAAGCCCAGATGATGAGTGACAGAAGGGATCAAATGGTACTGTGGTGTCTGAAGAGGGGTTTTAGCCACAGCCTGAAAGCAGCTTGAGGACTGACTGATCTGTTCTCTGGTAATTCATTAACCTGTGAATGCCCTTTTTAGGGTTATACTTGAGTTAGAAGGTAGACAAGGAGAAGTTGTTTTGTGGTCCTAATCGTGTGCAGGTTTTTGCCCAGGGTAGACCAGAAGGTTTTCTCTAGAGACCCTGAAGAATAGTATTCTACAGGCTATTTTCAGTTATATGGCCAGGTGTGTCTACCCCAAAGCTGGATGTGGCTGCCTTGGTTGTAGGTAGGTTTTTAATCCATGTGGGAACGAGCATGCCTGTCAGATCCCATAGGGAAAGCTTTGAATGATGGGCTGTGTGAGCCTCTTTGATAAATCAAAGGTGAGCCCCTCTTACACAGTGGGGGAAATCCAAGCAGCCTTGGGGGGCTGCAGGGGAAGCTTTGATCTCAGCACACTCGTGTATAACACCCAAGGGCAGCAGGGGTGGATCTCAGGGGTAGGTCTGGTCCCAGAAAGTATGCCTGCTGCCTTGTACTCCTCTCTTCTTATTTTCATTAACATTATAACTCTGTAAGGGTACAAACTCATACCTAGAGCACAAAGAAAATTACGTTTAATGCTTTGGACAAAATCTGGGTAAGAAGGTGTTTAACAAAAGGAGGAGGAGGATGGGAATTTTCTACAGCCATGATCAAGAGGAGCATTATCTGTGGGATGTTTCAGGACAGAATGACCCTGTCCTGCATGATCTAACTGTCTGAAAATCATAGAATGGTTTAGTTGAGAAGGGACCTTAAAGATCGTCTAGTTCTAACCCCCCTGACAGGGGCAGGGACACCTCCCACTAGATCAGGTTACTCAAAGCCCCATCCAACCTGGCCTTGAATACATCTAGTGATGGAACATCCACAACGTCCCTGGACGGACTGTTCTAGTGTCTCATACCCTCACAGTGAAAAACTTTCTTAATGTTTATTCTAAACATGCCTTCTTCCAGTTGGAAGCGATTACCCCTCGTCCTATTACTGTGAGCCCTTGTGAAAAGTCCCTCCTCAGCTTTCTTATAGGCCCAGGGGGAACTTGTAAAATCTTACCCCATAGTCCTGGGAGGAATTTCAATAGAGCTGTCAGACTTGGACAGGCAACAACAGGATGAGGGGTCTCACTGGAGGGTTCACCTATCTTTCTGTGCATGAGCAGAGAGAAATGTCAGTGAGCAGATTGCTCTTCATATCTTTCTTTTGCAAATTGAAGAGAGGGGACAGCAGAATTGATTCCCAAAAATCAAGCACTGATTTATTTTAAGAAAAAAAATTGTGTATATTCAGATTCTCTAGATTTCTAACTAAAGCTGTTTTATAGATTGCACCGATTTACTTTGTCTTGTAGAGTTAGGTTTTGACCTCAAGGGTGTTCTGAACTGCCTGGTATTTAGCACAACATATTGATTGCAGTGCTGATTTGCAGAGAGACAGCTTTAACAGGACAGTGTATCCATGATGACTTTCTTTGGAGAGGGTATGAAACCAGAAGAGCAGTGTAACACCAATGGGATCACTCCAGTAGCAGATATCTTCCTTCTTTTATGGCCTGTGTATCCCAAGAAATACAAACATGGCTAGAGCTTGGTGGGAATTAAACAGTAAAACCATTCTATTAGTAACAGACTTCAAGTGGTTTTATTTTAATGAGGAGATCTAGAATGCATGCTACTAAAATATGGAGGTTAAGTGCCTATACATATGAGGTCACTTCAATGGGTTAGCTAATAGCAGAAGCCGTCATGGGAATCTGACAGCTGGTAGACCAGGGATTAGTCTTTGGCTGCTTTACCCTGTCTTCAGAAAAGTTGAGTTTCCAGGCAACTCTGAACCTTTGAAAAGCAGCATTTTAAAAACACAACTGCCCTGATAACACAGAGGGCACCGCCCTGTACTTGTTGGCCAAAAAAGCTATAGTCTATGCCTTTTTGTCCTTTATGAGCAATGTGATAATAAGAACTAGAGAAAGGAAGAGAGAGTGTAGGGCAGGGACGGATGTGGAACAAGTGTCAGACAGAGAAGCTGAATACTCAGGTTTAGGCCCCCCCCAGTCAAGATCTGGGATGAGGAGTGCACTCCTGCTTAAGCCACAGTACTGCCCATCGAGTTCATACCTTGGTTCTGATCTGACCTCATACTATTATTACAAATGACTAACAAATCTTGCTGCAGCTCCCTTATCGCTCCTTTGTCATTCCAGCTGTCATTGAGGACCGAGATAAGGTTTTTGCAGTGTAGCACGAGGTGCATCTCTCCCATTTCATGCTATATTTTTAGGTATATGTGACATTGGTGCAAGGCTAATGTCTTATGTCGTTGGTAGTGTTTGATGGATACTGAGTGGAGTTTTTTCCCTTCAGCTCTAAATATTCAGAAGGCAGCAAGGTTGGGTTATACAACCTGCATAAGGGAAGCATTGCCTGTCTCCCCTCCCTCCTACTCAGGAGGCTGAGAGGTCCTATTCTAACTTTTTTCTTTTTTTTTCAAATTTAAGCTCAGAATAGTACTAATTTCCTCAAGGGTGGCTTCATGGGGCTCTGGTCCTACCACATGACCACTTGTTCCTTTCTGTGGGGGCTATTGCTATAAGTCAGTGAGCTTTGCAACTGCTGAAGGATAGTGCCTGTAAATTGAGAAAGGCTCATATCCCCTCAGGTTGAGGGAAGAAATTAATCCTATATCTCCTGAAAATCTGGGATCTTCTGATTTCAGTTGAGCTCTTCTAGGCAGACCTCCACCTCCTTTCTTTTGCCAAAGGGAAAGTGTTTGCTCATAGTAAATAGAAAAATATTTTGAAGGCAGATGTGTTTTCATGTGGGGGAACAATGGAAAACATCAATTTTGATTTAATCCCAGCAGAGTTTGTATATTTCTAATAGTAATATTTAGCTTGACTGCCAAGGTGAAAAAAGTGGAAGTTTGAGATCTATACCCTTGCACTCTGAATTACACCTGAGAACCACATCAACGCGATGCTAATAGCAATTCTGAGCCCCCATCGGCTTTTCTGCGCGGCTGCTGAGTGTTGGGCAGGAGGAGGGGAACGTGCTTTCAGGGCAGCTGGAGAGGGAGGAGACTCAAGTCCTGTAAAGGCATGAATGAGAGTTGCAGCCAGCACGGAGAAGGGAACAGGTTTTGTCTGTGCTCTGGAGATTTAAAAAAAAAAAAAAAATCCATTGTGGTGAGGATCTGGAGGAGGCAGTGATGGCTCAAAAGCCGTACGGTTCGGTGGAGGACTCTGCAATTGATAGCAGAAAGGAAGAGCAATACTTCAGGGAAGGGTTTTTCTCTATTCAAACATATAATGCATTATGACAGGCTTCTGAAATGACTTGATACCTTTCTGAGCTCAAGCTGAGTTGCATATGATTGAAAGTGGGATAGATCTCCTGGAGCTCACTGAGACTTTCTACATTTACATTGCAAGTAGGGTGTTAAGGAGCAGGGTTGCAAGCAAGGAGTTCCTGCCATATGACAGCAGGGTAACTTCAGGTGTTGTTTTCAGGTCAACAGACAGTCAGCTGAAGCTTTGGAACGTAGGGAAGCCTCACTGCTTGCGCTCCTTCAAGGGACATATCAATGAGAAGAATTTTGTAGGGCTTGCATCCAACGGAGACTACATTGCCTGTGGTGAGTAGAGCAGCCATCCTGACAAATGCTAATGGGGCTCCTCAGAGCTGATACCTCTCCAGTTGCAAAGCACACCAGCTTCTGTGCTGCATAGCTGCATGGGCTTTTTAACAGAGGATTGTTCTGAACTTCCACTTCCCTGGGAATGGCATAAGGGGCCCTGACCTGAGGGGGTCTGTTTTCCTCTTGTTACAGGTAAGTTCTTTGTATATGATGATTCAGACTTGCTGTCACCAAAAATCAGCTACTTATGTAGTTTTTGTTGATGTGGCTTAGGTCTTTCAAGTTTATCAACTGACATCCTCTTGCATCTTTCTAAGGAAGGGCAGTAGCCTGGACCACACAAGGGTCCTGTAGTTGTCACTTAGGGCATTCTGGGTGGTGAAGCAGTAACGCTCTTGCTGCAAACAGCTCCCTAGAAGACTGAATCATCTTCAAGCAGTTACTGCTTTGGTTATTTCTGTCCTTTCACTGCTTAAGTTGGCCTGTTGAACCTCTGTAAATCCACAGGTCTTCGTGTGAAAGCAGTGACAGGCTGATAGCTATGGGATGAGCAGGACAGCTGTGCCAGCACTGAAGGGAGGACTTTAGCTTGTGTATTCTCTGATCTCTGTACAGCTTGCAAGGCAGAAATCAGGATGGATTTCTAAATAAAGCCTGCACACTCTCTACTCTCTTACTTAAACCTCCACAGACCAAACTGTCATACTTGATTAAGGCAAGCAAAACGTGACAGTGCTGCCTGCTTTAGTCACACCGAGGAGGCTGGGAGTAGCCGTGTTCCGTGTGGCAGCATAGATGCTCTGCTCAGCGTGCTCTGCCCAAAGGAACTTCTGGGGAACAGTTTGAATCCTGTATGTTTTGGAAGTCGCTGCATACTGCAGTTGTAATAAAACATCGTCCTGTTATTAAGGGTCATGAAAGTTCTCTGTGGAGCACTCCCAGTTGCCAAGGTACCACAAGTGTGATGATAACTACAAGAAGGAAATGTCTGGTCTTAAACAATGAAAGAGCTAAGAAACCTTATTACCAGAACCTAATCTTGTATATTTAATTTTTTATTTCTAGGAAGTGAAAATAATTCCCTTTACCTATACTATAAGGGCCTCTCAAAGACACTGCTGACGTTCAAGTTTGATACAGTCAAAAGTGTCCTGGACAAGGACCGGAAAGAAGATGACACAAATGAGTTTGTGAGTGCTGTATGCTGGAGGGCACTACCAGATGGGGTAAGCTTACTTCTCAGGCACTGAGCTGGGTGCAAAAGGAAAGCCTCCTGCTTTCTCACAAAATGGCATTGCTGAGGGTTTGAGTCCACTTTGGTGTTTTCCCATTTATGGGCATTGCAGATCAGTGTGAGAACATGGCGATCTGCAGAGTGACTGGAGTGCTGGGGGATGCTAGGGGAGAAGGGGCTGCTGTGCTCTTAACTCTTCCACCTGGGTGTTTGAATTGCTTTACTTGACATCTGAAATCCTAGAAGCTGCTTTGTATTTCTAGCACTTAATGGGTTTTGTGGGTGCACTAGCAAGTTTTTTGTTGCTTTAATGAGGGTGCCTGTAGATACTCACCGTGGAGCCTTATCTCAATGTTATTGTCTGTATGGGCTTGCTCATTGAAATACAGCCCCCGTGTTTAGATAAGTAGATATGCGAAGGAGGTGAGGCCAGGCTGCAGTCACCTTAATGACTCTTCCAGTGACACTTAATTCATACAGGTAGAGCGTACTAAAGCTGCAGACAGGCCTGACCCAGCTTTTGCAGGAGCGGCCTTTCAGCACAGGGCTGCTCTGGAGAACAAAACACTGCTTTTAAATTCAGAGTGCTCTTGAAAACCTTACGTTAAAAAAAAAAACCCTTGAGCAAGTAACTCTTGTATGTGCAAGAGTTTGCAGATCAGATAATTAATGGGCTTCCTGGGAGGGGGAGGAAAGGATCTCATCCTAAATACAGTCTTCCAAGAAGCCAAAGTGGAGTGTTGCCTAATTGATGTCCTGAGGTGTAGCATTCACAAAGACAGCATTTTGGAAGGATGACGTCTACCAATCTGCTTCTGGATGAAGAAACTGCCCCCACAACTGTGATTCAGTTGTCATCGGAATAAATGCACTTCAAGGAGATGCTTTTGAATCAAAACAAAAATAAACCTGGGTCTCTGAAACGGCACTTTTAATTTCAAAGTAGAAAGTGGGCTGTTGTGGTTTGAATGGTGGCCGTGAGACTTGGTGACCTAGGGTCACTGACTTCTTTCTGGCAGGGACTCAGGAGGGTTTGGTATACACAGATGTCACGTCTCAGATGAAGAATGGCTGTTGGAAGTTGCATATTTCATCTTTCTGATGGATAAAAATGTGCCACGGGAACCTGTACATCCAGAAATGTCTTTCCCAGAATTGTCTTCACTACTGTTTCTGTCTTGGGTTGTCCTGCCCACTGATCTCCTGGGCAGCTTTTCTGCAAGCATCAGACTAACAGGGATGTCTCACCCCTGGTGTTGCTTCTCGTGCTGTCCGCTTCTTATGAGTCTTTTCTCTGATTAATGTGCTTTACTCTGACAGATCTGCTTAAGTGACTGAGAAACTTTTGAACAGTCACCAAGAGCTGTCAAGCCATTCCTTATAACCAGCATGAAAAAGATTGTACAAAAACATAATAGTTAAATTGGGCCCATCAAGACTGCACCAAATCATGTTCAGGCTTCACTCCATTAAGCAGCATTCAAAATATGTTGCTCTTCCAATCTTTTTTCCATCATTTGTCTGCTTTGCTCTGGGCTGCGCATAAATGAACTTGTTTCTCCCGTAGCAGCCATGGTGCCTGGCTCTTGTTTGTAAAGAAAGCAAAAAGCTGGCTGTGTTCTGAGAGCTGCTGGCTGAGTGGTTTGTTTCTGTGTGTTACCTCTGCCTGTGGTGCAGGCCATCCTGCTTCACATACTGAGCAAGCAGCCTCACTTGCTTTTGCAAAGAGGTCTTAATGCTACTTTGCACCATGTCTCCAGCCTCCCTGAGATGAGAAGTGCTCTTCACCAGTGTAGCTGCACATTTCTCTTCCCTCTTGTACTGGCGCAGCAGTCCTCTCCGACCTAATTGAGGTTTTGCTCATGTTCTTAGGAAATTAAATTACTGCATGGCCAAAGGTCACTTACATCCACAAAAGCTTGCTCAAATGATGAAGCTCTTCTATTCTCCGTTTTGATAATGTTTCTTAAATTTGGCATAAGACTTTTTCAAATTAGCTTTACGTAACTGGTGGATGAAAAGCTGGACATGACTGAGCAATGTGTGCTTGCAGCACAGAAGGCTGATGGCATCCTCGCCTGCATCCAAAGTAATGTGGCCAGCAGGTCGAGGGATGGTATTCTACCACTCTTCTCTGGTGAGGCCCCCCCACCCCCCCCTGCAGGGCTGGGTCCAGCTCTGGAGTCCTCGGCACAGGAGAGACAGGGACCTGTTGGAGTGGGTCCAGAGTTGAGGCCACAAAAATGATCTGAGGGCTGGAACCCTTCTGCTGTGAGGCCAGGCTGAGAGAGTTGGGGTTGTTCAGCCTGGAGAAGAGAAGGTTCTGGAGAGACCTTAGTGTGGCCTTCCAGTACTTAAATGGAGTCTGAGAAAGCTGGGGACATTCTTTTTAGCACAACCTGTTGCAACAGGACAAGGGGTGATAGTTTTAAGCTAAAAGGGGAGGTTTAGTCTAGATAGAAGACATTTTTATGCAGAAGGTGGTGAAACACTGGTCCAGATTGTCCTGAGAGCTGGTAGGAGTCCCATCCCTGGCAACGTTCCAGGTGAGGTTGGACAGGGCTTTGGGCAACCTGCTGTAGTTAAAGGTGTCCCTGCTCACTGCAAGGAGGTAGGACTAGATGATCTTTAAAGGTCCCTTCCAACTCCAACCATTTTCTACTTCTGTGATATATAAAGGCTTCCCTAAAAGCTGGTGTGCTTTTTGATGATGCTGAGATGAAGTAGAGAAGGCCTTTGCCTTGCAGTGCTGTCAGTATCTGTGGGAGTTGGGGAACCCACAACCAATTTCTGGCTTAATTGCAGACTTTGATCCTGGGTGAGTCACTCTGCCTTAGGTTCCTAATTAGGAGAGTTACCACATATACCTCTCGCCACGGGTGGTGATCATGCCTGCTCTGCTAAGGGAGCCTGCGTCAAAGCAGCTCCAGCTGTGCAGAGCCCAGCACGGGCTGGAAACCTGCCCCAGAGCTGCAGGGAGCACAGTGAGCAGGCTGTTCCCCATGCCATGCTGGGCAGGGTCAAAGCCATTTCCCTTGTCTCTGTGCCATGGTCACTGGGCAGGAGCTTTGGTTTGCTACCTGGAGTGTGCCTGAGCGGAGAGATGTAGGTACTTGTGTGCCAGCCCTTCTCCAGGGCTCCCTCGTGGAGCAGACTTTCCTGTTTCCCCATGTTGTTGCTCTCAAGGATTGTTCTTTAATTAACCTTTCAAGATGAGATGAGTAAGTTTCAGATCTGTCAGTTATCTTCGGAAGCATGAGTACATGTACTCCTTCACTTCATGCACTTAAGTGCAGAATCACAGATCCTAATTAAAACTTAACTAAAACTTTCAGATGAAATGTCATTGATTCTTTCGTAAATCTATTTTTATGTAATTCAAGCTTTTACTTCCTCCTGAGGCAAAGTCAAGCTGTGCCAGCAACCCTTGCCAGAACCCATCTGTGGGGGGTTTTTTCACTCTCTGCGTTGGTTTTCCATTGCTTATGAAGATGCCGGGACCTTTCTGCTAGAGCTGTCACCTTTCCAACCTCTGAGGTCCAACCAGTGCCACCTTTCCACCAGTGTCAAAGCTGTAACAAGGGAGAAAAATTGTTCTCTGTAAGTGCTTATTAGCATTTTACATCAAGCTTACTCACTTTTCAACTCTTAGGTAAAACGTTTAGAAATAAGCACAAGCTGGTAGGCCAAGAGTTTTGTTAAACTCAAAAAAAAAAAAAAAAAAACCACACAAACAAAAAACCCACACACACCAAGCAAACAAGATACCTCTCAGTATGTACATCAGGAAACAAACCCTTGGTTCTGTTGTTTGGACAAAGATAAATTAACAACAGGGGTTTGGCTTTTACAATC
>NW_008615594.1:1145-5611 GCF_000691845.1 Merops nubicus | reverse complement strand
GCCCCTTCGGTACCAGATTGTGACAGTTGCATTATGCAGAGTATTGACTACCTCAAAAGTCGTGATCCACAAGTTGAAACATGGGAAGGATGTAAATGAGTTATCCAACCATGTATCTCCAATTTGGCTGTACAGATACAGGATGGGAGACTATGACAAAAAACTTGCTAAATTCAAGGTAAATCCCATTCACTGTTCTCCCCTCATCCACAGAGCTAGTCAATTCACAATAGAAGGCAATCAAGTTGGTCAGGTATGACTTACCTCGGTCATGTTGGCTGTTCCCAGTTATCCAGTCCCTCATGTGCTTGGCCATAGATTCTAGGAAGATATGCTTTTTAACATTTCTAGAGACTTGTTTGTGAACATTTCTAGAGACTTGTTGTGGTTTGAGGCTTGGGGGAGGGGGGGTGATCTTCCAGGACCTGGGAGGGTCCAGGGGAGGAAAACAGTTTATTGATCTTCCAGGACCTGGTATTCCCTCCCCTTCCTCTCCACACTCTTTAAAAGAGACAGGAAGTGGGTGCTAGCACCCTGCCCTGCGGCTCTGGGTCCTGGCTTGCCTTGCTCCGTGAGATCCGGAACCATTCTGAGATTTGGGGTTTGTATATCTTGTTTACTTTTGTATTCCTCCCATCTTTGTATATATTTTTACCTCCCTTTTTCTTTTTCTGTTCCCTGTTAAACAATATACTTTATTTTTATTTAACTCCCAATTGGTTTTCAAAGTCTCTCTCTCTCTCTGTCTCGGTGGGGGAAGGGGGGGGAAGCACACAGTTCTGTTCCGTGTGGGTCCTGCCCTGAAGCCCTTTTTACACGGAACCAGGACAAGACTGAAGAGGATCAAGTCACGATCCACTTTCCTTTCTTCAGGGTAACCTTGATGTCTGTGTTTTTCTATCCTTCAGGAACATTTTTCAATGATCATAAACTTTTGTAAATTATAAAAAGTAGTCTCACAACTGTATCAAACAATACCCTCAACACCATTGGATTCATCTTATCTGTTCCCATGGACTTGTGTATGCTCATCTTGCTTAAGTGATTCTTAACTTGATCTTCCTCTAATGTGAGTAATACTTCACTCCTACAGACTGCCACCAGCTGCAGAAAACTGAGAATCTGAGTGTATACTTGAACAGTAAAAATGTCACTTCTTACAAAGTGAAGTTTCTTAGAAAGTGTAAGAAAAAAAAAGAAACTAGTGCACAGATTGTGTTTATTCTGCATTATTATACTCTGCCATGTGAGAGTCACCATAGCAGTTAAAGAAAGTGTAAAGAATCTACATCCAAAAATGAATTTGTTCTGTAAAAGAATGAAAATATCTGCAACTGGTACAATTAGTGGACTCATTGCACATCATCCTTATTTTGGCATGCATCTGTTTAATTACATTATGCAAAACAAAGGCAATTCACAGAGGTGACAGATTCCTTACCCTTCGGTTCTCCTTGGTATAAATCAGTGTACTTTCAAATATTTATAGACAAAGATTTTCCAGATAATGATCTTTTGCTATAATATAAAGGAAAAAAAATATTATTCTAATTTTTGCCTTTATTCTGCCATCATAACCATTATATGCTAGTTATAAAACATTCTGAGAAGACAGTGTGGAAAGACATTTGGTTTTTCAATGTGTAAATTTGGATCTATTGGTAATGATCAAGAATATCACTTGCATGAAAAATCTCTCCTTTGACAGCTTATTGTCAAATAGGGCATATATGTCAAAAGGTTGAGAATAAGACTGAGAAATTAAACTTTCTAAAGCTACTGGAATTTGGATCCACTTTTTTATCTTCCACAGTCATCCCGTCGCATATTCTTGCTTTTTGCTTTTGTGAAGAAGTTTCCCTAGCATTCTCAAGGTTGACTCAGTTTAGGACTTAACATATATAATCAGTATTTTTTCCAGGAATTAATCAGGTAAAGATTTTTCATTATTATTTCCAGAAAACTATTTTTTTAAGCCAGAAGTGGCTAAAAAAAACCCCCAAAACCAACCAAACCTGCAGAAAATGCTCTTTTCTTGTAATCAAAAATGTTTTGCAGAAATATGTCCTATTAATCACAAAATCAATGTCAAAGGAAAGCCCTTTGACTTTCTTATTCATATCACTAGTGTAAAAACAGTTAATTTCATTAATGTCAAAACTTTTTCTTCCACATTTATTATTTCATATTCATTTTGTATCTGAACATGTCTTTTAATTCTTCAGAATCAAATCTTTCATGTTTCTGAGCAGATATTTTTTGTTGCAAAATTCATTCTATAAAAAGTCTTACATTTGAGCTGTTCATTCCTCTTTGCAACAAAAGAGGATACAAAACTAGAAGCCTGAGGTATTTTACTTGCTCTATTTACCACCAATTCATGCCTGACAAGTATTTGGAAAAGCTTATATTTCAAATTTTTCTCAACTGGCAGTAAGAAGAGATATAACCTTATCCTCATTCTCACTTCACTTCCTGGTACTGAAATTCCACCATTATACAGATTTGTAGATGTACCAGAAAGCATTCAGCAGTTACAACCTTTAGGCTCTGTCAAGCTGTCTAAGGTTTAGCAATGTACCTATACATGTGGGGTTTCTAAACAAATGCCATTTTCCCAGTGAACTACACTTAAATTTGCTGGAGAGGTTCTAACACTATTCCTTTGGCCTTTAGAGGCAGGGGTTTTGATATCTTTCCAGGAAACCTTGCCACTGACAGATTGCTGATAGTTCTGGGAATAAAGTTCAGCTCTACTACACTGAGCTTCCCAATACCTTAATGAAATACCTGGAAGTGCCTTTTTCAGATAGAATTACTTAATGGAACAACATAAAACCAGGAAAATGCAAATAACATAGCTGAAGTAGACATGCTTTTGCAAATGCTTCAAAGTTCAGGGATATAATACTAAGAATGCTGCTAATCAATCTCCACATCAGTACCTTGTCTTCTAAATGCAGAAATGGATCTGAAAACAAAGACATTACAGACAGTATTCACAGAAATAGTCAAGCAAATAACTTGTTTTCTGTATGGATTATGTTAACATTGTCTGAGCGTCTACACATCTTGAAGGCTTATGTGATGTATCCTCACCACACGCTTATCAGTTAACAAAACTCTGCTTCACCATTTTGCTGTTGGGGAGCTAAAGCATGATGAAGCACTAGGCACTGGTCCTTCATTAAAGCATTTATCTATGATAGTACCATTGTCCACAGCACATATATCTCTTGCATACTGGAAGCTACTGAAATCCACATCATCTTGAAAGCTGCAGAAGAGTGAGAAAACCATCATAGGGCTCTAGTATTTTGGTGTGCAACCAATTATTAAGGCACTGTATAAAATGAGTATAGTGACCTGTTGCAATTTGTGGTGCCAACTCATTTAACAGTGCCTTAAGGATGGCTACTAGTCCATCTCTTGATTGGAAGATGAAGAGGAATGCCTACATTTAAGCCCCAACAAGGTTTAAGGATCATAGCTGTTCAGCATCTCCAAATATAGATGATTCCAGGCATAGTCTGGAAAATGCCATTAGATACTGAGGCAGTTTTGTTCATTGGTTGATAACCAAATTGGATTTAGGTGCTGAACATGGAAATTCTCATCTGAGCCCTATCAAGCTTAGGTAACTGGTCAAGGGCAACCTGCTATGCATACTGCAAAGAAAAGATTTGAATTAGTATGTTTCAGATCTGAAGAAAGTGTCTTTACACTGCTAGATCAGAGATCCTAACAGTGTTTACATGTTGAATAGTTTTACCATGGCAAAATGCCTTCTGCCACTCAAAATACATTTTCAGAGAAGGATTATGAAAAACTAAGATATCTGCATAGTCAGAGTGACATGTTCACAGGTGGAAAGAAAGGATGCTGTGTGCAGTTTGCTGCTGCAATAAGGTATGGTGCAAAAAGGACTATTAAAGGAGCTATCACACAAAAGTCTGAGAAATAAAACAGCATAAACATCTTACAGACTTGCCTCAAAAAGCTTTAAGTGGGACTCACCCACAAGGGTAAATTCAAAAGAGGTGTCAAGTATGGTACAGAGAAGTCTGGTATGAACTTTTTTGTCACAGAAAATGTACCTCGCCATGGAAGAGATGCCCAGGGAAAACTTGATAGTTTTGTGTTCTTGTTCATGATGCAGGAAAGTTGATGAGACTGTCAGACTCAAGCAAAAGGCAAATAGGAAGAGCTGTGCCAGGTAGCCCAGGGCTAATAGCTTGTGTTCTTTTAACTCATTTTGCAAAAAGATACTGTTCCTGGTTTTCTATCCTGTCCATCTAACAATATGGTGAACATTATTTGACATTTGCATAGCTTATGAGCTTCAAAATCTTTATACTTTGCTACTTTTATCACATATAACTTTCTTAATGTATGTGTCTTATCATAGAATCATAGAATGTCTGGGCTGGAAGGAACCTCCAAAGGTCATCTAGTCCAACCCCCCT
>NW_008615594.1:0-986 GCF_000691845.1 Merops nubicus | reverse complement strand
GATTGTCTCCCATCCCTCTGGCATGTCAGCTGCACCTCCCAGCTTAGTATCATCACCAAACTTGCTGAGGGTGCACTCAATGCCACTGTCTGTGCCATTGATGAAGATGTTAACACCGATCCCAGTATGGACCCTTGAGGGACACCACTTGTCACTTGTGCCCAGATAGACCTCGAGCCATTGACCACAACTCTCTGGGTGCGACTGTCCAGCCAGTTTCTTATCCACTGAACAGTCCACCCATCTAACCCATATCTCTTCAACTTAGAAATGAGGATGCTATGGGGGACAGTGTCAAAAGGCCTTAGCAAAATCAAGATAGATGATGTTCACAGCTCTTCCCTTGTCCACCAGTGCAGTTGCTTCGTTATAGAAAGCCACCAGATTGGTCAGGCAGGACTTGTCCCTAGTAAAGAAAATTACAAAAAAAAATACAAAAAAAGTAAAGTCTTAAATTCAGTGTGTCCAATTATATAGATATATCGTCAGGCAGGACTTGTCCCTAGTAAAGAAAATTACAAAAAAAAATACAAAAAAAGTAAAGTCTTAAATTCAGTGTGTCCAATTATATAGATATATCCACAGAAATGGATCATTCTGGGAAGGGCTGGGGGTTAGGACCATTAACAGACACCATGCAAATACTTTTGCAAAATTAAGAGCTCCATGTGTCACAGAGAGATGAGGAGTGAAAGACAGATTCTGATCCCAAGACACAGCTCTGGTTAATGAAAAGTGCTGAATTGGGTATTTCTTCTGGAAAGACCTTTTGTGAAACATCACAGCACATTTTTTTATCAGTTCTTTGAAAAGAGTCAGGCATCTCTCTTCTCCTACAAAGTGCCCCAAACCCTACCTTATTAATCATACTGTATTGGTTCATAATTAGAATCTTTCTCTTGCAGTCACACAAATTGCATGAAGTTGTTGTTTGTTCTCCATTGTTATAAGCAAAAGCCAAAAATATGTTGGGAAATTTGGGGGGC
>NW_008615593.1:49979-53706 GCF_000691845.1 Merops nubicus | reverse complement strand
TCCAGCCCAAACATTCTATGTTTCTATTACTTCATGTCTACATGTTATTAAACCATGTGGCATTTTAGGAAAATAATAATCAGTCAAGAGAAATGCATTTAGATATAGTCAAAATATAACTGAATTTAATTTTATTAATGACTATGCAATATATGACCTTTCTAAATGTTTACAGTGCTGGACAGAATTTTGCCATTAAGTCATGGATACTGCCCAGAAATTAAACTGAAGGAATTACAGTAGGTTCAATTGAGTTTTGATTAAGCTGTTGCTGTGCAGCTTCCTTTGATGAATGTGTGGTCAACTTAACTAGGCAAAATAACTAAAGAAATAGCTGCAGAAGTGATATAGGTGAAGACTTTGTTACACTCTGGCTGATTCAGCACCACTGAATTCAATAAACCCTTCTATGTTCATTTCAGCAACTATCCATAAGTCCATAAGTTTAGTCCATAAGCTTCTGGAAAAATGTATTTTTACAGTTATCCCTGGCTTTCAACAAAATTCCACATGACATGATATACAAACCTGTTACCATTGCAGCCTCAAAGCATCCAGACTCACAAAATATACACAAATCAAAATGAAATCAAACCCAACCTAAATGACGGAATTAAAGAATTCAGCAGCACAAAGCAGCACTTATGCAGCAACACTCAGAAACCAAATCAAAAGCTGTCCTAGTCAGTAAGTAATGCTTCATTTGCTATGCTCAGAACCTGCCTGGTGCTACAATAGCTTGTTCCTGGTGTCAGGTAAACCAGCGCAGAAATGACACAGGTGCACTCAAAAGTGAAAAGAGAGTCCCTTCTCTGAATTTGCTGTTTGACAGGGAGCTTCTCATTGACTGCACAGTCAAGGCAAAGAGCAAAAGGTTAGAGCAGGTGAGAAACAGCTCCTGAGACCTGTGCCTGGCTCTGCCTTTGACTTGACAGCTACTCCTCTAAGCCACATGTCATCTTCCATGCTATAAAGCAGGGATTACTTCTTCAGAGAACTCCTGTGAGGCCCTATTCAATTAAGCACCTATGGAAGTGCCTTTAAGACTTCAGCTGAGAAGTGGTACCAATGTGGGGGGATAAAACTTAAAAAGAAAACTGCAGCTTTTGCTGTTTCCAAAAAAAAGCCTTGTGTCTGTCTTCAGGATTTGCTCTGCTTCATGTAAACCATCTAATTAGTAACTCTTGATAACCAACATCGCAATGCCACCAGCTGCTTATTGCAGGTTCTGCACATGACAGAAGAGGACTACTAAGAGTGTCTAGTAGTCCTTGGGTGATAGCAACAACACTGACAAAATCAGACAGCAACTAAAAGGCAGGAAAGGAAGAATAGAAGCACAATTTTAAACAAGAAAGGAAACTGCTAAAAATAAGCTGCACTTTACTCTATTCAGTATCCAGGAATGAGAAGACAGTTGAAAATGTTAGGTCTGAAACTACAGCTGGATAGTAAAGACTAGGGGAGACTGTGAGAGAAGGTTAGATAGTATGCAGTGTCACAGCACAGGAAACCTACAAATTGCAGCAAGGTTATTTACTTTGGACAGAACTTCAGTTTGAGTCCAAATAATGTACAGCCTTATATTTTTTTTTGTTTTAATTTAATGGAAATACTTGTTTGTTAATACCAGTCAGAAACACATTTTCTAATGCATTAATCACAGCATTGGTAAATTCCTTTCATATCTTTGCATAAAAGATATCCTTTGGTTCTCTGCTTCAGAAGTGACAGAGCAGAAGAGTCCTGATACTGCTAGTGAAAAGTTCTACATGTCCTGGTAAAGCAAGTAATGAAAAATAAATAATACACCTTTTGTGGAACCCATGTGTGATAGCCTCATATATGTATATGTGTGTGTATTTTGGAGAGTATATAGGTGTATAAGAGGTATATATCTTCATGTGTGAATTAGACAACAGTCCTGAAGGCTGATTAAATTTAGTGGCTGTTTCTCACACATATGGTTGTGACTGAGTTCCACTGAGAAAACACTTTATTCTTTTCACTTTTATTCTTCCAGCTGAGTAATGATACAGCATAGACCCTTTGAAAAGTGAGCTGTCAGTAAGGAGAACAGCACCCGAATTTATAAATAAACCAGAACCATTTACCAATTCTAGTGCCTTAAAGCAGATATGGTTGGACATTGTGATCTATGAAAGATAGAAGTCAACTAGATAAAATGTAGAGAAAAGCAGTAAGTTTGAAAGATGCAGGTAGTGAAGTTCAAGGGACGGAAGACAGATTAGAGATGTGATAATGGAATTCATGTGAGCTAAAAGCTGCCAGAAAGAAATATGGAGGAAACTGTTCTCCATATTCTCTGGAGACAGTGTGAGAAATAACAGAGTTAAACTGCAGTGAAAAAAGATTTAGGCAAGGCAATAAAAAAATCTTTTTGAAAATAAATAAGGTAGCCTACAGAGTTGTTTATTTTTTGGAACAGGCAGCAGAAGTATCTGCTTTTAGACACAGTTGATTTTGTTCATGAGTATGACATGAGCATGAGGAGCACTTGAGGTTTCCTCCCAAGCCCCATGTTTGTATGTTGCATTAACTAGTTCCTCACAGGACAAGAGGAAGCACTAAGTGACGGACACCCTGATAGTCTAAGGCGCCCGCATGATCAATGGGCTACTATTATCCTTAGTGCTGTCAACTTCCGCTGTCTTCCCAAAATGTCCAATCAAGTAATCATGGAAACTAATCTCTTGTGAAAAGAGATTTTTCTATGAAAAGACTGTTGATGTGAATTTTCCTCAGATAAAACATAGAGGTGATTTTATTTTGTGACAGGACTCTAAGAATCTGTGCTTGAAGGCAACTTTCCCTTCTCATCAAAGGGTCAACTAAGCTTTTCTAATGTTACGAGATTTCTGAAAGGATAAACTATGGCATTAGGTACCAGATGCTTACCTGGTGCAATGTCACATGTCCAAGATATGCATGTGTGCTAACATCACCAGTTTTGCTTATATCAGCTAGTAGAGTATTAGTTCAGTTATCTATCCATAGGCAGTATAATAATAATAATAATAATAATAATAATAATAATAGTGTGAGATAAGCCTCCCACCCACAGGGATATAATCTGTAACCACAGATCTTTCCATAGAAAATACCAGGACAACTACATCTAAAATAGCACTAGACCAATTTTTAAGTATTAACATGACACTGGAGCACAATTAATCAAGGTCAACCCATTAGGAGCACTGGATTTCATAAAGACTTCTTATTTGTTTTACATAACTGCAAGTGTAGCTCAGGTGCTTCAGCTACCTCCATTCTCTTTATGTCAGCAGATAAAGCATAATAAAGTTATTCAATGGGGCTGAGTACCTGAAGGAGAAGGCTGTCCTTTTACTACGCCATTTTTAGTCTTTTCTTCAGAATTCATTACTTCTTTGTAGATGAGTTCTAGAAGAGAGAATTGCAAGTTACAAACAGGAACTAGTGCCTATGATTAAGAACAAAACAACTACCATGAAACACGGTGTGTTAGTCCTTCCATAAGCTCCCTGGGTCTGCCCTGCCTTGTCTTTGTGAATTTGACAGTTCTACTCACCTAAGACCTCTCTCTTCCATTCCCCTTCTCTCCTATCATTTTTTGGAGGTGCTGAATTGAGAAAATTTGCTTATATGAATTGTTTATTGCTGCACTATGTAGAAATGAAGCACAGTAATAATACAGTGCTTTTTACTGTGTATAAAATTCTGATGA
>NW_008615593.1:0-49948 GCF_000691845.1 Merops nubicus | reverse complement strand
CGGTCTGTTCTTCAGATGATATCCTTAGAATTCAATGAAGCATTGGAATCTGCACCTCCTGTGTTAACATTAACCTGTGTAGATAATGATAGTCCTCAGGACATTTCTTACAATTTTTCCTACCAAAGCACAAGTTTGTAGTGCTAATGTCAACTCTTCATGTCAAAGGGATTCTTTCAGTTTTACACAGATGCACTTGGCAGCTGCATGCAGATGTTTCACCACTGAAAGACTCCTTTCCCATATAATTCTAAACTGTGATTACCTTTCCACTCCTCAATTGTGTGTTCCCTTTCATCCAGCTGTTTATCATATATCTGAGGAGGAGGCTGCAGAAGAAAAACAAAGATATTAAGTCAATTGTCTCTTACATTGTAATATGTATATATTGCAATATGCATTGTATATTTTAAATAATTAGGAGTAATTATTTAAGTAAAGATAATTTCTGTTCTCCTTCTTTGTTATGCATCCTGCACATAAAAAAACACATAAAACACATTTGAATATTGAAGGGATTACCATTTCTGGAATTCAAGACTTTATGTAGAAGAAATCAATATACTTAGAAGAAATCAATATACTTCTCCCTTTTCCTCTTTTAGCCAAGAGGCATATTTGCAGTTTAAGTAGAACTAAGGTCAGCAATGCCATTGTGCTTACACTGCACCTAGAAACTCCACAGACAGACTGTCTGCACTGACAGAGAAAGTACTGCCAGAGTACCAGAGAAACACCAAACCTGCTTAATTAGTAGTAATATCACTATATTAATTTTTACATTGCCCTTTAGACAGTTCACTGCTGTACAAACTGCTCAGAGTAACTCTAACTTTGAAGAAAATCTCCCTGTCAGAATTTCTGATCCACATTGCAAATTCACAAGTTTTTCAGTATACATATTTTCAAGTAATTCTGCTTTGATAAGAAAGGTTTCTTTTTTTTTTTTTTTAAACTGTGTTTTTTGGTTGATGAGAATGTCACAGAAGGAGAAGATCCTGGAGTTTACTGAGACAAAGGCAAGCAGAGTTTCCAAGAACCTGAATAAACCATAACCATATTCATTAATAAACCATATGTTCATTATGTCTTCTGATGTTAGCTGCCAAATACAGTAGTCAAGCAAGACAGAAGATTCTCTCCTCCTTCCTTCTACCAAGAAACTTCAGCATGTGAGGTAAGAGTATCTACAATACTTTTTTGTCTCCTGAGTATTTTCCCTAACTTTCATCTTGGACACTCAGCCATTGTGTCCCTTTCAATACATCTTAGTATTAAACACACATTTACTAAGCTGTTTACTTCTCTAAGAACTAGAGCATTTGCTCTCAGGACTCTAAAACAAACAGTTCATTAAGCTATTTGCATGCTACAGTTACAACTGAGAAAACAATAGCTCAGTGATGTAATATGGGACAGGAGAATTATAGGATAACTGAACTGGACAAGTCCACTTGAAAACAAGAGAAGTTCTTACAGAGTGGTATTTGTATCAGGGCTAAAGACAAGGGAATTAGGTGAAGTCTTGGATTGCAAGTCTCATACCTAAGAGGGTGCCAAGAGGGAACCTGAAACTTGTGCCATGACTTAAAGTGAGTGCCAGACCTCAGCAGTAGTGCCTGAGGTTTTGCTACATAAGCAAAGTAAGGTACAACCACATAAGAGGTCTGAGTTCTGAAATAAGCAATTAACACTCTTAGCTATAGTCAAGCCTCATGCTTACTGCTTGTTCCCCACAAATCTCAATTAGGTCACAAACTGATGTAGAATGTGTGATAAACAATTACTTGCTTACGCACTAAGCCCCATAAATTGGGCTAGTGGCAAGATTAACAGCTTGTGTATTGTCTAAATCCTTGCAAAATGTGTGATTAATGCTGAACTGGCAGACAGGAGGGACTGAAACTCTTGAAACTTCTTGATAAGATGGGTGCCTTTCAAGGTCGACAGGAACCATTTAGATACACTGTGTATGCTCCCAGAACAAAGATAAAAAGTACAATCCTGAGGAAGACTTGGAGCCTTCATCCTGAAGACCCTGGCCCACGACCACCAGGAAGCAATGTGCAGGCACAAGTGGGTGGACATTTATGGTAATGAGTTTCCAGAAATAATTATAATGTTCCCACCTATTCTTACGAAACCTAATGAATATACATGATTTTACCCCTCAGTGTGCAAGCTTGGAGGAGCGATCCCCCTTGCACCCACCACCGTCAACCCATAATAAACATACCTGCTTTAATACCCTCCCAGAGTTATAAAGTTTGTTTCCACACATCAATTTTGGCATCCCAGATTGGACCCTCTCTGCTCGGCTGCAGGACCGGCTGAGAGGGAGATGTCTTTGGTGTGCCCTGAGGACTTCTCTGGGAAGAACTTTCTCCCTTGCCCAATCACTGTGGGAGCAGACAAGGACCATCAGTGGACCATGTATGTGGGTTTGAGGGAGACCTGTAATTTGTGAGGAGACATCCTACACAAGGTGAAAGAATGAAAGCTCGCCCCTGGGTTTTTGGGCCCTAGGTAGTAGGGGTTTGAATCCCCTAAGTGGAGAGGGCAAGCGTCGGTATCCTTGTCCTCACAGTAACTTGGATCCTTTCGTATAATTGTCATTTATCTTAAGGTTATCTATCGTAAGTGCCCGGTACTGTGTGTAGTATAAATTGAGTACTGCATTGGTCGACCTAAGCATCAATAAGGGTTATAATGGCAATTAACATTTTATGTATGGAAATGAGTGCACGTGTGAATAAGAGTGACTGAGACATAGCCTGGCTACTTAGCGAGCGTGGAGTTCCAGTCCGTGGTTCTGTTTCCCCGTGAGGGGCAAAGCCGGAGACAAATGAAGTGAACAGAATATAAGAGAGAGAGAGGGAGTGTTTGACTCCCATCAAGATAGAGGAAGCCTCCCCCTTCTCTGTGTACTCATTGCACATGCTGAAAACCACTATAATTGCCCGGTGTTCAAAGGGGCAATCTCAGAAAGTAAATCAGAATGACATCTTTATTGCCAGAGAGTGGAATTTTAACACTACTAACCCTAATCCAAACTTTGAATACTTTTTGTGTCAATACATGAGATGGGGGCTAAACAGAGTAAGGAGGTTGTAAAAGCAAGACCTTTAGGGTATATTTTAATGCATTGGAAGGAGATAGGAGGTTCTTCCAGAGGCAGCACAAATAAGAAAACTCTAATCAAATATTACAATCAATGGTGGCCCATTTATAAATGGGAGGATGGGTAAAAATGGCCCTTGAATGGGTCCCTTAATTGTAACACATTGTTACAGCAGATGTTGTTTCTTAGGAGGGAAAGAAAGTGGGATGAGGCAGTCTATTCCAATATATTGTTTTATCTTCAGGATCACTCAGAATGTCAATGAGACTGTGGCTTGACAGCTCCACGGGATCCACTAGTATTAACGTTTGAAAAGCAAAATTGGAGAGAAGGAAAAGGCAAGCTGAGGAGGTGTTGCTCTGCATGCAGTATGGGACAGAGGTGTACAAAAGCAGATAAAATAAGAAACCCAGAAACAGATGAATTACTAGAATATTATAAGCCACTGGTATTGTCCCTTCAGGACAGTGACAGTGAGGAAGGAAAGAGAGAGAAAGCCCCTGAAAGCCCAGTGATTTCTTGTACTAGAACTAAAAGGAACGAAGTGACAATACAGGCACCTCTAAGGGAGGCAGTATGACCCAGCGCCGAGCCAGTCCTGACTAAAGTGCCCTTTTCTTCCATTGATCTGGAAACCTGGAAAAGTGTGGCTCACGACTACCAGAATGATCCTGTGGGAGTGGCCAGACACTTCCAGTTTCTAGTTAAACAGCACAACCCTGATGGGAATGATATGCAGTTGTTATTAGACTAGTTGACAGAAACAGAGAAACAATTAGTTATGAAAACTGCCTGGGACATAGCTGAGGAGGAAAAGGGGAGGATATAAAACATCATTTTCCCCTTCAAGATGCACATTGGGATCCAAATCGATCAATCCCCATGAGGGCACTCCTTGCCTACAGAGATTGGGTAATAAAAGGAATGGAAAGAGCAATTCCAAAAAACATCAATTGCTCAGCATTATATGCTATCCGGCAGGTACCAAAAGAAACCGCCTACCGAATTCCTTGACAAATTACGAGATACTATGAGAAAGCACACTCCCCTGGACCCAGGGTCAGAAGTGGGAATTCAACAGTTAGTGTCTTTGTTTATAGGGGAATCAGCAAGTGATATTCAAAGGAAGTTACAAATGTTGAAGTTGACAGAGAGTAGGAATATGGAGAATTTATTGGTTGAGGCATGGAGAGCATTCAGTAATAGGGAGGAAGATGACAAGAGGAAAGATAGGAGGATATTGGTAGTGGTGCTACAAGAAGGTAGAGAACTGAGACAAGGTGGACGAGGGAGACCCCTGGGCAGAAACAGTGTGCTTGGTGTAAACAACAGGGACATTGGCAGAACAAGTGCCCACAGAGACAAAAAGGAAGAAGTAGGGTACAAGCTCATGACAAAAAAGATTGATGGGGACCTGAGGAATCCACCCTAGTGGATCCGCTGGTTATATTAAAGCTAAGGAAATCACAACAAGAGTTAGAATTTTTGATAGCCATGGGAGCAACTTTTTTTTGTTTTGAAGCAAGCTTTGACACCTGTGGACGATGATTTTGTAACAATAAAGGGAGCTACTGGCCAGAGCAAAAGGGCATACTTCCTAAAACCTCTTAGTTTTGAATTAGGAAAACAATTGGGAGTACATAAATTCTTATATATGCCAAATTCATCAAAACCTTTATTGAGACAAGATTTATTAGAACAATTGGAAGCAGAAATAAAGTGTAAAAAAGGAAAAACAGAGTTTGAAGTAGGGAACAAGCAATTAATAGAAATCTTAAGTCTAGTCCTCATAGACACCCCAGTTAAAGCTGGAATGCTTGAGGAGATACAAAATCAGATAGATCCAGGAGTATGGGCTTCAGAAGTGCCAGGAGAGGCAAGAACTGCACTGCCAATAGAGGTAAAGGTAAAACCAGGAACAAGACTATCTAGGATTAAACAGTATCCCTTGAGAGAGGAGGACAGAGAGGGAATTTGACCAATTATTGAAAAAATCATTGAGAATGGGCTATTGACAGAATGTGAGTCAGATTACAACACTCCCATTCTACCAATTAAAAAGCCAAATGGAAGTTATAGGATAGTTCAAGATCTCAGAGCTATCAACAAAATAACTGAGGATTTATATCCTGTAGTGGTGAATCTGTATACTTTACTGACCAAATTAAACCCTGAATTGGCTTGGTTTACCATACTGGACCTAAAGGATGCTTTCTTCTGCCTACCCCAACACATTTACGGTAATGAGTTTCTGGAAATAATTATAATGTTCCCACTTATTCTTATGAAACCTAATGAATATACATGATTTTACCCCATATAATCCTCATTGTCTGTTCCCTCGGTGTGCAAGCTTGGAGGATCGATCCCCTTGCACCCAGTGCCATAACCCATAATAAACATACCTGTTTTGTAACCCTCCCGGAGTTATAAAGTTTGTTTCTGCACGTCAGTCCCAAACCAATGCAGCTGTTCTCTTATTCTGCATAATAACCCTCCCCAGTCCCTTGCAGTCAGTCCTGAAGCTTAGGACAAATTCAGCCAAAATCTATGCAATCTCCATAGGGACTTGATATTTCTGCTGATTGTGATATTAGGGAGCTGAATGCTAGAAAAGAGTGCATGTGAACTTCACCATTGACCAGTGGGATGTGGTTAGTAAGCTCCACTCCTCCAGCAGAGCCTGCTGGACTCCTGCCCAGCCACTCAGCCAGTCCTGCAGCGTGCATCACCTGACAGGGTAAAGCACAGAAAGCTGCAGAAGATGACAAAACTCTTGGGGGCTAGGAATTTACAGAAGACTTACAGAGGCTATCAGTTCCACTACATAGCTAGCTCTTGGCTTTTACAGTAGCAGTAGGGGGGGCATTTAGCTGAGCTGTAGTCAGAACAATGACAGACCCATTGTTACTCTGCCGTGTGGAAGGAAAGCAGGTAAACCAAGCTTGACAAGAATATCCTGGAAGTACCTTGCTTTCTGAAAGCTTCAGGAAGGGCTTAGAAAATGCAAAGGCTGTAGGTAAAATTACTCCTACCAAGTGTAAACACTTTTTCCACCTTTCATAGAAAAACAAGAGGTATATCTACCCCTGCCAGAAAAAAGAGGATAGATTCCTCCACTACTTCAATTCCCAAATGCAAATTACAGAATGAAAAGGAATAAGTGATCAGATGCACAGTTCCTGTCCTAAGTTCACACAACCACACAATCTTTGGCTTATGTCTCTTCTAATTTATTTCAGCTACGTCTTAAGCAGGCATAGTTGACTAACAGGCAACAAGAAAAGCAGCAATCATTTTTTTCCTGGATTAACACATTCTGGAAGGGAAGATGTTTTACAGAGAGAGAGCCCGGAATAATTTCCTTTGTTACCAAACTCCTGCTTTGCTAACTCCACAGCTATAAAACATGGCTCTGGGCAGGAACGCGAAAGTCAAGGGTAACAAATAGTGTGATAATGACGTGAATGAATTCCTCCTCTTCACACATGTGGGATCTATAACCTCTAAAGCCTGTGCAAAACAAGGTGAAATGGAGCTGTGCTGAGAGGCCAGGCCAGCACCCACATGCTGGGAGAAGTTAAGCTTTCCTATCTAAATTCCCTGATATAAGGAAAAGAGCTCTTATGACACATTTTCATTGATTCAAGGCACAGAGCTGAGCTGAGAATACCACAACAGTTTGAGGAATGAATTTATTTTCCCATGATCTTCATTATTCGTATTGAGAAGCACAAAGCTTAATACATTGTTATTAGCTTAGAAAATCCCTTCCAGGCTGACAGCTCATTTTCTACTTTTTTTTTTTTTTTTTTTTTTTTTAAATCAGTTTCTAAAATTAGAGGGAGAAAGAGAGGTTTTTAACAAAAGTTTTATCACAGCAATGGAGCAGACAGAGCAGCTACCATACCCAGTTCCTCCTGGGCTCCTGATTTTGGTCTAAAAATGACTTTGCTGCCTAACTGAAATGCTTTAGAAAATGACTGAGTTCATTATTATTCATTTTTTATGTGGATGCAGCTGTGCTATTATAGGCATTCATATAAATCCTTCTTACAGCCAACCCAACTGAGAGTTACATAGTTTAGTTTGTACAGGTTTCAGAAAAAGTGTAGCATTACATCAAAGTGTGGATCAAGCCTGTGGGTGGCAGCATCTAGCTTCAGTTTAAGGTAGCCATTTTCTCACCAAATCAGATTGATTTGTAAGCAATTACAGTGGCAACAATAACGAAGAATAGAACCTATTTTTGGATTGGAAGAGAAGGAATTAATTCTATTTTTCTTGCAGATTTTAGAATAACAGCTCGTTGTTTCAGTGGTTCTTTGCTTTTACATTGTACAAATGGATTTTCAAAATATTTTGCATTAAATTTAACATTCATTGAATATAGTAAAAATTAGAAAACAAAACAAAGAAAACACATAAAATATCCACGCAGACCTTAAAAAAAAAGAAAAAAAAAAAACACAAATGAACAAAAAACCAAAGTAAACCCTCAAACAAGCCCCATCCCAAATAACATTTTTTTTTTATGTGATCAGATAAATGTCAGAAGACTACTGGATTTGTTAAGTACCTTTGTAATAGGCAGAGACAAAACAATTTTCACTAGGGAAAAAGCAAAACATATGTTGAGCCTGATGTATTCTTAATTTTCTGATTGGTTTGCATGTCACTGCTAGAAAGCAAAGGGAATGGGCTAGAGCTTACACTTGAAAAAATCCTGCCATCTCTGTCCCTGTCTCTGCAGAGCTACTGCCAGTGCAGTGAAGACCTTGAGAAGAGTTGTTTTTAGAAAGCTCGGCAGGAGCAAGGCTTGATTCTGCATCTGTTCCCAGAACTTCAGAGTCTGGAGGAGTAGGTGTGGAGCAGCATACTAAGCAAGGACTGAATTAGCAATCCACAAAAAACATGGGCAATGGAGGCTGTAAAAATTAATCATGTGAGGTTAAACAATTTGTTAAATGGCTTGGATCCTCATAAAAGATGAATATAAAAATTCCTTTTTGTTTTGCTACAACCTAGATTGTGTTACTGATACAATTTATATATTTATTTTTGCATCACAAGCCAAAGTACACCAGTATGCTGTCACCAGAGGCTTGAAGTCTCTTTAACTAGAGAGGAAAGTGTCAAGGGCCTTGGGTTTCATCCTGTGTTGCCCAGGGATGCCACAGTGGGCTGGGCATGATCTCAATTATGGATATGGAAGAAGAGATGTCTCTGTGCCCATTTGTTCCTTGGACTCTTTGCAGAGCTTTATGGAAGACTCCATGCATAGTATGTATCAAAGAAACTATGGTCTGAGCTGTTTCTGAACAGCTGGACTGTAAGGATACCATGCAGCAGGAGCCAAAGATTATTTACCTACACACAGATAACTGAGCAGCTTGCAGATACATACAACAGCAAGCTGGGAAAACCTTTAGTTCGGTTTAAGAAAAAAAAAAAAAAGAAATTTTTTTCTGTAACTACTACAAGCTGGAGCACAGGAAGTTCCACCTCAACATGAGGAAGAACTTCTTTACTGCAAGGGTTACAGAGCACGGGAACAGGCTCCCCAGGGAGGTTGTGGAGTCTCCTTCCTTGGAGACTTTTAAGACCCATCTGGATGCATTCCTGTGTGATTTGCCCTAGACTAGATGGTCCTGCTCTGGAAGGGGGGGTTGGACTTGATGATCTCTGGAAGTCCCTTCCAACCCCTAACATTCTGTGATTCTGTGATACTACTTCTTTCTGACATGAACAAAGATTGCTGCAGAAGCCACGTTCTACTTCCATAATTAATCAGCTATAAATGGATAGATGTCACTGACTAGAGGAAATATCTATGCTTGTGTACAAAGCAGAGCTGCAAACTTCTTTTGTGAGACAACAGATGTACACCAAGACCTCTAACCTCAAACCCTGTAACTGATTGCTAAAAACACCGTGTGGCAGATCATCAAAGGGTTAGAGATCTGTACACACTGAAATGAGGGAAAAAACAAACAAACAAACAAACACACAAACACACAACAAAAAGCAAACCAACAGAAAAAACACACAGCCTTGATTTTGCCATGAAGTGTCTCATGTAGTGAAGGTGATACTTTCTTTGAGGTGTTATTTGCCAAGGTCACAGCACTCTTCAGAAGTGCTTATCCATCATCATGGATGTTCAGCACTCAGAGATGAAATAAGAGACAGGTGATTTTCTTTTTTTTTATGACAAACTATGAAACTTAAATAATTTTAACAGATTGCATTTAACAGCTGGCGATTGATAGTTTATACAGAACTGACAATATAGCTGCAGCTTCTAAACTGGACAGGATCTTGGACTGAGAACCACAAACCAAGCCCTTTTGATAACCATCACATTAATAAAGGTAACACACAGATCGGCATGCAAAGAAAAACAAATGATAATTCACAGCCCAGTCCCACATGGGTGGTCCTAGATGCAGAGGTACCCTAGTGAAATACAAAGCCTATGAAAATAGAACTAGATAATGAAAGCAGTGCAAGTCACAGTTAATAAAACCCCACAAAATCTATCACTGTTGTATAATTCTGTCAACACAGAGAAACGCTTAAAAGGAATATTTTTAACATCTGATCTTTCTGTTTTCTAAGAAATTTCTCTTCTAGTGGATAGCTTCTGGCAGACAACAAACAACAGCTTCAGGTACAGTAAAATCTAAGACAAATTTTGAAATTAGTTAATAGAAAACATCAGATAATAATCTATAGCAAATTTTGCTGCTAGATTTTTTCCCATGTGTGGAGAATAGACCATTTTCTCTTTCCCCCAAATAAGACTAAACAAAATGCCTTTCAAGCCAGCAGAGCAAGCAAAGTGCCTTTTTGCTGATTTAGCCAAGGACGAACTGAGACGGGCTCAGATAAGGGCATAACAAGAATGGGCAGAAAAATAAATAACAGGCTAAAGGACTGCCTCTGACAGAGTATGCATCTGGCCAATGTAGACTGGCTAATGCAGACAGTGACTGCTATAAAGGAAAGCAAGCTAGCTGAGCAGGCCTGGGAGCTTCTGCATTGGCCAGACTGCTGCGATACCCGGAGCTGCCTGAGCTTGCCAACAACACTGCCTGCCACCTGAGAGGAGAGAGAAGGAGGAGGGGGAGGCCACCCAAAGCCATCCCCGGTGGGGGATTGCTGCTCTCTGGAGCCTGCCTGCTCCTGGGGGGACCGCTGCCTGCCAGAACCGGAGCTGGGACCAGAGCTTGCTGTGCCTGCCTGTCTGCCAGCCTGTCTGTCTACCACTGGGGGGTCACCCTGGCCACTGGGACGCCACTGCCCCCATCCACCCTCCTGGACTGCCTGCCAAGCCACCAACTCGCTGAGCCGCCGACTGCATTGTCGCTATGGAAGGACGGTAACACACACACACACAGGCACACACACATCCACATATTCTTTAATGTTTCTGCCGGGCTCAACTCCTATCCTTCCCTTCACTGATTCTACACCTCCCCCGGGGTGGGGGGGCAGGGACGGGTATGTGGGGGTAAACTTACTAGACTATAGTACCCTTGACTTTCCTTTTTGACATACTTAGACTGCCTTTACTGAACCTCGGCCCTTCAATTTCTGTAGACTTTTAATAAACCGAATAATTCATACATTAATCATTGGTCTCGGTAACAATTTATGAGCACGGTGAGGGAATATTCCAATCTACCCTCCAAGATACAGTCCCACAGTGGCCGTTCCTCTGTGAGAGGTGAGCGCTGCACATGCGCCCTCAGTCTATCTAGAAACCTCTCCATTTGAGGGGAAGGGGAAGTCACAGAAGCATCCTGTGGGCCGGTAGCCCACTAACATCAGGCCGCGACACAGAGGAATGGAAAAATACTCTTCCTAAGCAGGAACCAATATGAGATCACAGATATTCAAAACGTTCAAAAATGAAGTAATTTATAGGTGAAGAAAGAATGTGCGAGACTAAGTCCTAAACAATTGCCTCTAAATACAAAAAAATTATTCTAAGACAGCATCTTCCTGAAATGGGCAAGCAAATATTTTTGACCAAGAAAATACTTGGTTAATTTTTTATGCAATAACATGATATTTGAAAAATTAAGGGCAGGAATAGAAAGCAGCCACAGTCTTGCATAAGATTGTGACTTTGATACTGATAACTAGGTATGTCTCCCATTCAAAATTGTTACTAATTTCAACAATATGGAAGGAATTGGAATGGAGACAAGGCAGCTCAAGCCGATGTAGTCCTAGAGAACAATCAGCACAAATGTTCTGAAATTTGATTTTGGAACCACCCACGTGGCAATGCTAGAGCTATTCTAAAGCACATGTCTAGGAATCCATTATGTTCGCAAGAAAATATCTTGGAATAAAAACAGTGACATGCATATAACTGGCATTGCATAAAGTTTAGAAGACATACGAAAAATTAAATATCAGTCTTGGAATTTATTCACAGATCATCTCAATGAAGGATAAGAATGTATAATGAACTTCAAAAAAAGGCAGCTGTGGGTGAAAAAGTCTCAAGCACCGCGTTTTCAGACTAGACAACAGAGAAGCTAATGTGTCCTTAGAGAGATATTGAGATTATCTGCAATAAAGAGGATAGTCTACATGTGGAGGCAAGAGAAGATGGGAATGTCCTCTTTCCTAAAAATCGAACAAGACCATTTGAGGCAAAAAAGGTATCATGTGTCTCATTTAGTCATGACAGTAGTCCAAATGTTGTTATGTAGATGAATATCATAAAACATTATGTAAATAACATAAAACAAATACCATAAACCAAAACCATAATATTTTTTTTAAAGTGAACTGAAGACTGTATGTATATCCATGAATAAGAAAACTTAAGTGGAATATAACACAGAGAAGTTCCTATTCTGATTTTACTATAGATTTCCTGTGCAACATTAGTAAATAATACTTTTCCCCATTGAACTCTGGTTTCCTTACCATGAATTATGTGTGAAGATGGATAATCGATTTCAACAGTTTCTAAAATCTTGGGAATTCCACACAATCATAAATGCACATTATCTGTATGCTTTCCTAATTTTTAAAACCACATATTTTAGTTACAATTGGTTGAATACAGAAATTATCTTAACTGTGAGTAACACTGTTCAAATTCATTTCAGAGCAATGATGGATGCTCTGGAGCACCTAAAACTGTGACCTTATTAGAGAATCATACAATTCTTTTGGTTGCAAGAGACCTTTAAGATCATCAAGTCCAACTGTTAACCCAGCACTGCCAAGTCACCACTAAAACATGTTCCTAAGCACCATATCTACATGTCTTTTAAATACTTCCAGGGATAGTGACTCCACCACTTCCCTGGGCAGCATGCTCCAGTGCTTGATAATGCTTTCAGTAAATAAATTTTTCCTAATAAACAATCTAAACTTCCTCTTGGCACAACTTGAGGCCATTTTCTCTTTTCCTATCACTTGTTAAATAAGAGAACAGACCAACCTCCTCCTCACTACAACCCCCTTCCAGGTAGTCACAGAGAGTGATAAGGTCCCTCCTCAGCCTACTTTTCTTCAGACTAAATAGCCCAAGTTTCCTCAGCTCCTCCTCATAAGTCTTGTGCCCTAGACCCTTCACTGGCTTCATTGCCCTTCTCTGGACCTGCTCGAGCACCTCAATGTCTTTCCTATATTGAGGTGCCCAAAAGTGAGCACAGTATTCAAGGTGTGGCCTCACCAGTGCCAGGTACAGAGGGACAATCACTTCCCTAGTCCTCCTGGCCACACTATTTCTGATACAAGCCAGGATGCTATTAGCCGCCTTGGCCACCTGAGCACACTGCTGGCTTGTATTCAGCTGGCTGTTGACCAATACATGTTTTCTGCCTGGCAGCTTTCCAGCCACTTTTCCCCAAGCCTGTAGCATTGGGTGGGGTTGTTGTGACCCAGGAGCAAGACCCAGCACTTGGCCTTGTTGAAACTCATACCATTGGCCTCAGCCCATCAATTAAATGTGCCCATACCCTTCCGTATTGCGTTTCTACCCTCAAGCAGCTCAACACTCCCACCTAACTTGGTGTCATCTGAAAACTTGCTGAAGGTGCCCTCGATCCCCTCATCCAGATCATTCATAAAGATATTAAACAGAACAAGCCTCAATTCTGAGCCCTGGAGAACACCACTTGTGACCAGCTGCCAACTGCATTTAACGCCATTTAACTTTGGTCCTTGCCTTCCAGACAATATTTTATCTAGTGAAGCATACACCCATCCAAGACATGAGCAGCCAGTTTCTCCAGGAGAATGCTGTGGGAAATGGTGTCAAAATCTTTTTTTTGTTGTTTACCTTTATTAACATCCAGGTAAACAACATCCACAGTCTTTCCCTCATCCAGTAAGTCCTCATCTTGTCATAGGAGATTAGGTTAGTCAAGCAGGATCTGACTTTCATAAACTCATGCTAGCTGGACCTGATCAGCTGGTTGTTCTGTATGTGCTTTGTGATGGCACTCAAGATAATCTCCTTCATAACCTTCCCTGGCACCAAGGTCAGACTGACAGCCCAGTAGTTCCCCAAAGTCTCCTTCTAGCCCTTCTTGTAGATGGATGTCACATTTGGTAACTCAGTCCACAGGACTGCTGGTAAATGAAGGAAAGTGGCTTGGTGAGCACTTCCATGAGCTCCCTCAGTACCCTTAGGTAGATCTAATCTGGCCCCATAGACCTGTACGCATTTAAGTGGTGTAGTAGGTCACTGACCATTTCCTCGTGGATTATGGGGGCTTCAGTATGCTCCTGGGCCCTGTCTTCCAGTGCAGGGGGCTAGGTACCTTGAGAAGAACAGGTCTTACTATTAGAGACTAAGGCAAAGAAGGCATTCAGTTCCTCAGCCTTTTCCTCATCCTTGGTCACTATATTTGCCCCCAGCACCCAGCAGAGGATGGAGATTCTCTTTCGTCTTATTTTTGCTGTTAATGTATTTATAGAAACATTTTTTATTGTCTTTCATGGCAGTAGCCATATTAAGTTCTAATTGGATGTTTGCTTTTCCTCCCTGCATAGCCTCATGGAATCTTTATAGCCTTTCTTAGTAGTCTGTCCCTTCTCCCATTTGCCATAGACTTTCTTTTTCTTCCTGAGTTCTAGCAAGACTTCCGTTCAGCCATGCTGGTTTTCTTCCTCACCAGCTCATTTTACAGCACATTAGGCTAGCCTGCCTCTGCACCTTAAAAATTTCCATTGAGGAATGTCCAGCCTTCCTGGACTCCTTTGCCATTCAGGACTGCCTCCTAAGGAACTATGCCAACCAGGCTACTAAACAGGTCAAAGTCTGCCCTCCAGAAGTGCAAGGCGGTGGTTCTACTGGCCCCCTTCTTTACTTCCCTAAGAACTGAAAACTCTACCATTTCATGATCACTATGTCCAAGATGGCCTCCAACCATTACATCACCCACAAGTCCTTTTCCATTTGTGAACAACAGGTCTAGCAGAAAGCCTTCTGTTGGTGGCTCACTCACCAGCTGTATCAGGAAGTCATCTTCCACACACTCCAGGAACCTCCTAGATTGCTTCCTCTCTGCTGCATTGTATTTCCAACAGACACCTGGGTAAGTTGAAGTCCCCCATGAGAACAAAAGCTCGTGACTGTGCAGCTCCTCCTAGCTGCTTAGAGAATATTTTTTTCTGCTTCTTGATCCCTGTTGGGTAGTCATTAACAGTTTCCCACCATGACACCTGTCTTGTTAGCCTTGTCCCTGATTATTACCCATAATATGTTTCTTATCTGACTGTTGAGCCTGTCTTAGGGAAGGCAAGATGTGCATCCTTCTCACTGGCACTCCCCAGGGGCTTCTTTTGGAGGTGTGGAGGTGGCCGCTGCTGTCCTGGCAGCACCCAGGCCTCATCGGCCTCTCCCCAGAGAGCCACTGGCTCCTGGTGGGTCTCTCAGCTCCCCTGGTATTTGCCAACCAAAGGAAAGCCTCAGGAAAGCCCCTGTACACCGAAGTCTACTGCTCCACTGCGGACCAAGCCACCTCTAGAGCAGCTTCACTTGGCAACTGGCTGTCAGAAGATATTGCGGCAGCCTGAGTGGGCTTAAAAGGACCTGGCTAATTAAGCTAGTATGTTAGACCTAAGAATTTCCTCTAAATCCAAAGTTTAGCTTACCCACCCACTTCATAGTTAAGCCTAAGCACTGTGCAGAGCTTGTTTCTAAATGTATTTATGATTACTGTTTCAGAGCTATTGAGGGCTTTGGCACTGGTTTGGTTTTATGCAGAAGTCTATTGGAGAGTCACAGCGCTGTTCCCTGTAACCTTCTGCTGTTAGGTAATAGCAAGTACCACATCTAATAACATATCCTCTTCCTCTTTGTATCAGGGAATCACACATGGCATTTAAGGACAACCAGGAGAGTTTAATGCTGTTACATGCTGGGGAGAAAGGGTATTGCATTCCTACCACTTTCCATTTCTGTTACAGTCTTTGCCCATTAGAACAAGACATGATAGTTTTATTGCCCCCATGCAGTCTGTGAAAGATCATGAGCTTTTAATAAGATATATAAAACCAGACTGTTACTGTCTTACTAGTCAGCTTTTTAACTGGACAGGGCTATTTTATCTGTTTCCAGCACATTCCATAGTTTTGAGCAGATGTAAAGGATAGTTGCCTTCAGGTTAACCTTTGACGTCAAATTCTCTGCTTATTCCCTGAACTGTCTTCAGTGCTCTTCATGGTCTAGTCCAGCATACAATGACACTTCATGATCGCTACAACAACTCACTTCAAAATTCCTGTCACATTAAATGCTTTCATTTACCAGCCCTCCTAGCTTCTGAAACAAATGAATACTATATAACAGATGCCTGGCTGCTTTTGATGATACCACTTACTGGGGAGAAGGACTAATCTGACTAGACACGCTAAGTTAAGTAAATCCCCCCAGTTCTATACTGTTTGAAAACACCATCTTGTTTAATACCACTTTATCCTAACTTCTGTGTAATCGCTATTGTACAGGTTTATTTATTGATATTAGAAAGAATCCACATGATGGGGGGAGGGCTCAGAAAAACTCCAAACCCACTCCACTAGCAAACTTTTAGGCACATGATGAAAGACCTTACTCCATGGAAAAGTGCTTATCAAGTGCTACAAAAGAGAGCGTGCAATGAACATGGGCAGATGCAACACAATGCAGGCTTCTAAATCCCAGAGGCACAATCAGGAAAAACAGTGGAAAGTTAAGCACAATGAAAGCAACCAACATGCATTTTCGTATTGCTCTCTTGCCAGGTTCCCCGGTCTGCACATTTTCAGAACAATGTGTGAAAAAACAGGGTTGCTTCATAGATTCTCGTCATGCTGCATATCCTAAGGGAGAATTATTTAAGGTGCCAGATGGTCCTCTGCAAACTTTCCCTAAGGAAGTGGCAGAATATTCATTTTTGCTAGTGCATCCTTTCTCCCACTCCTCCCTCCACTCCATCCTTGCCTGCCCACTTTGCAGACAACAGCTAAGGGTCCTCTTGTGCCCTCTCACACCTATCCCATGAAACAGATGCAAATCTCTAAAGCGGTGAGTTAGCAGGGTAAAGTCCTCATCTAGGAAGAAACAAGGCCCGCTTGGGGAAGGCAGGGCAGAAATTGTGGTTAATGCCAGTCGCGTGATGCAGACAGAATGTAAAATCTGGCTTACAGCTTTTCTTCTCCTCTTGCCAGGAATCAACAGAGCTATTACTTGAAATCTAATAGACACATACATCCAAAAATACAATTTTCCTTGGGCAAAGGATGAGAGGAAAAGATGAAGAACATACACTACCTAAAGAGTAAGCTTCTTTAAAGTGCTCCTGATAATCATATGGAAAAATGAAGATAAATGGTTTGAAAAAACTATTTAGACCATAGTCTTTCATTTGTTTTTGTCCTTCATTTGTGAAAGCTGTCTCCCAAACCTAGCTAAAAGAGTTAGGCACAAAAAGTTGAGACCACACTGGGACAACCACTTGATTGCATTCAGTGAGAGTTCATGATCAGTACACATTTGTCTAACTTTCCCATGAGACATTTTTTTAAGCTTCGGAAAGGACCTACACAAGTAGAGTAAGGATTTCAACACATTTCAACAGGGCTTTAATCTAGCATCATCTTCTGGTTTACATCTAGAAACAGGTTCAGCTGCAGAGCTGAGGCCCAGTGGCAAATGTAAACTCCATTCTCACCTTCCAAAATTCAGTGGGCTAGATCCAGAGATCCACTAGAAAAGTCACTGATGAAAAATGCTGGTGCAGTTATTTCATAGCAGTTATTAAAATAGCTTACCAAAACTGGGAAAAAGTACTTTTAAATTCAAATTTGCATAGGAAACTTAAGATGTACACCACCTGCAAGTATTAGACAGCAATCTGTTGTTCATACCAATGTCCTTGATGGTTGGTGTTTTGCTTTGCTTTGTTTTGCTTTGTTTTAAAAAACTAATATTAATGAGCCACAAAAATATTTTTATTTTTTTATATGTCATTCACATAATTATCCATGCAATTTTGCCTTATTATAACCTGTGAAGTTTAGTTCAGTATAGACAAATCCACAGAGTCAAATTATTAAATCAATCAGCAAAAGTAGTGACTTTTCAAAGAGCTCATTTGTTGAACATTTTTAGATGAATACCAGTTCCTACCCCTGCTACAAAGTTGGCAAGATCTAACAAAAATACATAAGATGACAGTCACCTCTCCATTGCTCATGACATGCATAATCTATGTTATTAGAAAATGTTAACTGAATTTGATCCTAACTCTTCTGCAACTGTAACAAGGCAGATATTTCAGTGAAGTATTTATTTGAGAGAGATGCATAGATTCATATGATAGCAGTTCCGTTCCTTATCCAATACTAAATTGCAACAGCAAGTAACACAAAAGTAAAACAAGGGAATTAGTACAATGCAGAGCCTGGGGTTTACGGCATACAAAAAGCGACTGCACTAAAGTGTAATCAGATGTGACATCAGATGTCAGTGCAGTGTTACAAGATACTCCAAAAGGTATTCTCGATGTTACGCTTCGTTGGCCTGGCCCATGTCTGAGGTCACAGACAAAAGGATCCAGCCTGTTGTGCACAGCAACACAGCTTTTTCCAAATGGACACAAGATACTTCATGCTTGAAACACTAAATCACTCGTGTTACCGACAAACAAGTTTATCACATACCAGTACCTTGGTGTCTTCTAAAGAACTAATAGCTGATCAGACATGAAGCTTCAGCCAGAAGGGGCAAGTTGTAACATGGATACGTAAGTAAAACTTTCTCTCCAGTTTTTTTCTCAACAGCAACAACTACTCCTCTTAGAGGCACTGACAATTAGTTGCAGTCCCAGAACATCAGACACTTTTGAGAAAGAACAGAAAGCCACCAATATCCCATGAATCTTACTACATCATTGACACAATAATGGTGAAAAACATGGACTGACTGCACTTCAATAACTGAACCAAGAGACAAAGAAAATCCAACTGAGTAAGTTTTCTCCAGAAAAATAATTAGTAAATGATTCACAGCTAGCCACTGAAGGTGTGTCAGCATGAACAGATGGAAATTTAGAATTTAACATACAGTTAATCATGAAAAGAAAGTCTTCCAGTTTAACTTTCCCTCTGAAAATGAGATTGGAAAAATAGGAAGTGTTAAGTAAAGCCAGGCTCTCTTTAGAATTCCTAGTACTCTGACAAAATAGTTTTTAATCCCATGCTCTTCTCTTTAGGTTACACTGCACACAATCTGAACCTCCCTAGTTTCAGCTTGCTGTGATGCCAAGAGAAGAAGGATCTCTACCATAGAGTGACTGGTGTCAAAGCCATTCAATAACACTTCATTGTCAAGGTACTCATACAAAAGTATGAGCTAAAAGAGACAGAGAAAGCAGCTGGGAATGCTGATATTCAGCTCATGTTAACTATACAATAACTCTGCAAATATCCAGATGGTTGAAGATAACAGTGTTATCTAAAATAATGTAGTTCAGACAAAGGTACAAACTACAAATAATTGGGACAACACTGAGCATTTGAAGTTGAACATTTAAAGGTGCTGTTCTTTCCTCATGGGACATCCTCTGTTCTTTGAGATGCTATGGAAGAAATGACAGTTTGGTATTCCACTGCTTTACATCTTCTGCCTGTAGTAATTTACTGAGGAATGAAATGCAGCCAACAGTGGATATGCAAGGAATGTGATTTGATAGTGTGTGGCACCATATTTGTACAGGTGTCTATGGTGATAGGAGGTGCATGTGAGAGACCAATGGCTCAATGGACTAGAATTTATTTACTGCAGGCTTTTCAGAGCTAGTGGGCTCATTAGATTCTAGGCAATTCACCTGGCTGTGAAAACAAATGATCATTATTCCTGTTTTACAGTCCTGGTCCAGAGAAAGGATGTGGTTTGTTCTAGATCACGTGAGGACTCTCAATCAGAAATTAAGCCATTTTCTTTTCAGTCATAGATGAACCCCTGATCTCTCTCTGTGTAAAAAGACAGTTCAATGTCAGCTGTAATTCTAGGCATGTCTGGCAAGTTTTTTCCTTCTAAAAGGGCAACCTCATTATGACAAACAACCTCCACTTCAATCTGAAATATAACTAAGAACATACATTTGGCAAATCATCATATCAAAACATCCATTGTACCAAATTCCCTTCTTGTTCTGCATCAGAAGTGGCTCTCCATGGTTAAATTCACAGGCAAAGCACATTTAAAGAGGGGCCCAAATGTGAGTTATGACATCAGAGTAGTTCTATACAACAGAGTTATGAAATGCATGGAAATACAACAAAAGTATCCAGCAAAGGAATGAGATCTTCACGAGAGATGTGAAACTGAAATGCACATACCAGTGGGTAAAATATTGCAACGTATAAATGTTTACATTTCAGACTGATAAACTTTCTTGAAGAAAATTAAACATGACACACGAACTAAAGACTCTCTAGATAGCAGAGCCACCCTACTGTACAGTCCAACTATAAAGCACTCCTAGGTAGCCTACTCTGCAAAAAATCATATGTGTATGAAATTTGGTAGAGTTTTGTGTATTTCATTTACTTTTGAAGTTTAGTGTACTTCTAAGAACTCACACTGAATTGGAGCATATTGCTAAAAACCAATTATTTAATTTTGCTGGGTTCAGGGTCTCAGTTTCTTCTTGTAGTTAATTTTACCAAACCTGCTGAAATACTGACTTCTGTTTTCATACTTTTCATACATAGTTCTACAGAGAACATCTCTGAATTTGTACCTGTACCTATTATACCATGTCACTGAAGTACCTGCAGATTGTAATCATTCTTATTAACACCAGCTTCCTCAGGGTGTGTGGAGAGCTGTCTAGAGTATGATGGGATTCTAAGAAAAATTCCATTTCTGTTTGCATGCAGTGTACATTATACTAAACACTGAACTGTGATCCAGGAAAATACATGCACCTCTGCTTTATTTTAAGGAAGGAATAACTTATATCCTTCTAAGATTTTGATGAATCCCAACTTCAAGTTTTTGTATTGTTTTGTTTAATTCTTGTCCTTGCCACATGTATCCTTGAACACTAACATAGAAAGTGGTTTGCTGTTTTCCACAGGGAAATGTTTAGAGAGAAAGATAGTATCTTTTGCCAAATTGACTTACACAGCTACAAAAACCAGGTGAGCCACTGGGTTCAAAATCCTTTCTTCATGTCATCTAGAAGAAGATGGCTCATATGCTTGAAGTGGCTTTGCTTCTCTTATCTACTGCCAGTTAACCTAACAAAGAGATCTATCCTGTCCCTACAGATCTCATTTCATGTAAATCCAAAGACCACCACAGTCACAACATTGTTTCTTCGTAGCACGCTTGTTATTGAGCTGCTGTAAAGCAGCAGGAATCTAAGAATCTTATCTGAATTTAGCAGTCAGAAGTAAAGAGTCACGCCTCACTTACCGCCTCCACTTCTGCTGGGTCATACCAGACATTAATGTATGGATGCTGTAAGGCTTCGTCTACTGATATCCGCTTGGCCGGGTCAATTACTAGCATCTTTGATAAAAGGTCCCTGGCTTGGCTGGCTGGAACAATGAAATCAGATAAACGTAATATTAGTACAAAACAATTATTGCCTCCAAAGGAAGGTTAATTGGGTTAGGAAAGTAACAATGATACACCCTTTTTTAGAGACTGTATGTACTTCCGCCCCTTCCCTTATTATCACAAGACTTCTTCAGTAATCACTTTAGTCTGGATACATTAGGAAGTTGCCAACATCAGGGCTGCATATCATAAATCCCCTAACAAGCTTCAGTGAGATTTTACATGTTGTATGCATGTCCCATGTAGAGGGCTGAATAATACACACAGGAAAAATGTACTTGGGGTATCTGTATTTTTGCCAGGATCAGAAAACAAAAGTTCATATAATGAAGTCTAAAATCATGGCATTACTAAATCAAAGTAATTGATTAGTAATTAATCAATTACTAATTAATTTGTAATTTTTTTTGTAATTAATGTGGCTCAGAAAAACATAAAAACTTTTCTATATGTTTTAGATTTTTTCACCTAGCCTGCTGAGAGGCATTGAATATGTTAGTGAGGCATAGGTACCAGTCTTACGTTAGGGTATCCCATTAGAAGCAATAATGACAAATCTGTAGCCTGGGTTCAACACTTAAAGTACCTTGAAACTACTTAAGTCTTAGTGGTCCCACATAACAAAGTTTAAATCAGTGGGACACATTATGCTCCACTACAGAAATGTACAACCTTATATATACATGGAGTTTTACATTGCAGCACCGATTTATTTTACCTGATGATACAGCCCATTGTGCCTATCAGGCCACAAACTCATCCTTCTACTGCCCACATTATTTTCACTGTTTAGCATTTGTAGCAAACACAATACCATCTAAACCCATGAAAAAAAAAAAAATTAACAACACAGATTTCTAGTATTAGTAACAATGTAATATTCTAAGCTCTTCTGTGCTCAAAATTATTTCCTGTGTAAATGAAAAAGAAAATGAAAATAAAAAGAATGCAAGGAGATTTAAGTGCAAAATATTATTATGTATCTCATCAGACATGGGTGAGTAAAAGTAGTATCTAATTAAACCATTAACATTACATTATGGTGAAATGTTTAGGCAGGGCATGGGATGATACAGTGATGCACCAGCACAATTTTTTTAATGTGCTGTTTCTTGTTCTGTGACTGCAACTTAAAAACTGGCATTCAGTATGCTCAAATGCATAAGGGGTGTAGAACAGATATACAGTATAAGTTTGCAGAGGTTCCAGAGCTCTGACAAGAAGTCCTTTCTATACTAAACACAAATTAGTCATGCTTTCCAAATGAAGGTCCTTGCCCTGTTCAAATAAAACAAGACTTCAATATATGATGAAAATCATTGCAAATTGTATGTTACAGGGGTATATCTAGATACATTCCAGTTAAGCTAGTGTTCTACGTCATATATCCAGACCAACCCACAGCATTTTTCAAAAGAAGAAATCCACCCACAGCAGACATTAAAGCTCAGGTATGTCAACACCACTTTGGCTGATGTTGCCAATATCCTTCTATTATCTAGTAAAGATACAGCTATGAGGCAGGCATATGGGTGACATGACATTTTTAATCTAAAATAAAATGCTGCAGGTGCAGAGATTTTCCAGTGAAAGTTCTACTGTTCCTTTGTGTTACAAGTTTAAGAATGATACTGAAGGAACACCTCAGTTCCTTCTGATGCAGAAACATCACGCAGACCATGGAGATATGCTTAACACATTATTGATAATATGTGTTCCCTTGGCTGCCCAAGCACCAGGTTCTCCAAAAGTAATATCCAAAAGCTGCCTCTCAGCTGAACAAAGCCCATGTGGCCATTGCAATTAGAGAGAGGAGAAATTAAAAAAAAAAAACAATTACATTGTAGCTGTTGACATGTGAACCACGTCCATTTGTGAGACATACCTTTGAGTTTGTTGTGTTCTGAGTCAGCTGGGAAGAGAGAGTCTGGAAAAAGCTTGGGGAAAGTGAGTCCAGCGTACTTGGGTCTGTTCTCAACGTAGTTCCGTACTGTTGGCTGCAGCTTCTTCATGAATTCTGGACACGGCGTTCCCAGCTGCTCAATAACTTTATTCCACTGATCAATATCTGAACATAAGTAGTTAAGGAAATCAAAATGCAATCCCCAGTGTAGTCTCCTGATGTTTCTGTCTGCGTGTTCTCTGAGAGTCCTCAGAGGTATTTCGCTCCCTTCATAACATCTTTACAGTTACTATCTTTTTGTCATGTCAGATGTAAAAAAAAAAAAAAAAATATTTAGTTTGGGGAAATGAAAACTTAGTGTTATCACGTACCTTGTCTGTTTAAAAAAACTACAACTTCCACAGCTCACCAGAGGACTCAGGCACCTTGTTAACTCTTTCACATCATTTATGCCATGGTGAGAAAAGAGTAACAGTCTCCCTCATAAATTTTTGTGAAGAACTCGGGGAACAAGAATCAACTCTCGTACAGGTACAGTCAGCTCTGCGAATTGCTCCTGAGGCAACACAACAAACCATGTTTGTTTTCTTTTTGCTTCATGTATATCTAAGCTTCATGATAATAATTTTTCTGTAAGCAGAACTACTACCTTGAAGTTTCATATATCATTAAAAAAAAAATAAAAACAACAACAAAACAACAAACAAACACAAAATCAAACTTTAGCTCACTGCATCACATGCATACACCAAAAATGGTAGAGAAATAGTAAAATTTCAAGGATCAGTGAAGACCATGGGGATTTTGGACACTGCAAAACCCACAATTGGAGTTTAAAAAAGAATAAAATTGGATTCTATTTTAGTTCAAACCAAGCAATTCTACTCTGCACTTATTCAAAGGCATTTCCTATTTTTCTGCTTCTGAATTTTCCACAATTATATAAGTTGTCTCTAATTTGCCACAGAGGTTTTTTTTTTCAGTTAGCTGAGCAGACCATTTTGTTCTGTAACCTGGAGAGGGGCAACCAGAATTATCAGCATAGGCTAGGAGAGGACATGCTAGGGAGCATCCATTGGAAAAAGACTTGGGAGTACTAGTAAATGAGAAGCTGGACATGAGCCACCAACACACAGTGGCAGCCCAGAAGGCCAATCAAATCCTGGGCTGCATCAAAAGAAGCGTGGCCAGCAGATGGAGAGAGGTGATCCTGCTGCTCCCCTCTGCCCTGGTGAGACCTCACCTGGAGTCCTGTGTCCAGCTCTGCAGCCCCAGAACAAAAAGGACGTGGAGCTGTTGGAGCATGTCCAGAGGAAAGCCACAAAAATGATCAGAGGGCTGGAGCACCTCTTCTGTGAGGACAGGCTGAGGGAGCTGGGGTTGCTCAGCCTGGAGAAGAGAAGGCTCCAGGGGGACCTTACAGCGACCTTCCAGTACCTGAAAGGGGCCTACAAGAAAGCAGGAAGGGACTGTTCGCAAGGGTTTGTAGTGACAGAACAAGGGGTAATGGCTTTAAGCTAGAAAAGGTTAGATTTAGGTTAAATGTTAGGAAAAAGTTCTTTAATATGAGGGTGATAGATCACTGGTATAGGTTGCCTAGAAAGGTGGTGGAGGTCCCAACCCTGGAGACTCTCAAGGTCAGGCTTGATGAGGCTCTAAGCAGCCTGACCTAGTTAGAGATGTCCCTGATTATTGCAGGGGGGTTGGACTAGATGGCCTTTAGAGATCCCTTCCAACCCAAACATTCTATGTTTCTAATATCAACTGTCCTACACTGTTTAACTATTTGAAAATGGAAAATAATAAACTTTGTAGTCAAATATATGACTGACAGTGCATTTCTCATGAATATGCAATCTTTTGGTCTCAGAACTGCTTTTCATACCTGCTTATGCATAAAAATCAACACAAATTAGTATTAAATACTCTTCAGATCATAGTGTGTTTGTGAAATGAAGCACTGCCTGTGAAGAAAAAATTGCTGATGGTAAATTCTGATACACTGCTAGTTTTAACCCATTTTATGTCAAAGTTGAAGCTTTTTTTTAAAGAAACACCTAAATACATCCTTAAGTATGCTGCTCTCAAGCTCTTTGGGCTCATAGTACCTGCTGATGTAATTACACAGCTGCCAAATTCCATCACATGTCATATTTATGGAAATGCTAAGCATTTTCTATGCAGATTTAAGGGAGAAGATGCCATGAGGTAACTAGTCTCAGCAGGCTGGGTCTGCCCTTGCGACTTTCTGACTTGTTTTCAAATCCACATATGGGCACAGGAACAATAAGTGCTGAACCCCTGCCAGTGGCTGATCAGCAGCTGGGGAGAGGTGTAGGGGACTGGACTTGGAGAAGAAGTGGCTTTGAGAAGGGGTGCTTAGCAGCCTAAAAGAATGCAACTGCTTCATTTCTGTTCACAGAACAGACACTCGTGGCAACAGCAGAAGAAAAGCAAAGCGGTACATAAAACAGTGCAAATTTAGCAACACATTATAAATACAAATGAAGAACATGAATTCAATTACAGAACAATCCTGAGGGAATCAGCAGCTGGTAATGCCATTTTCTGTGAGGTAATTGCAATAATAAACAGCACATAATGGTTTAATTATAGAAGTTTTGAGTGATTTCTTTCTAAGAAGTATGCAGATGCGTCAAATAAACCAGGTTTTGAAGCACTGTATAAGACATCTTCAATTCTTTTTGTACTTACTTAGGGATATCTTTAAACGCTATCTTACAAAACTTAAGTTTATTTACATAAAAACAGCAACACTGAACTGTGCTAACTCCTACACTGAAATTTCTTACTCCAGAATCACAGAAAAAACAAGCATAGCCTGGTCCAGATCTTCATGGAGAACAAGTGCTAATGATTTACACTAACACATAGAAGGAAAAGGTTAACTTTCATATGTGTAGATGAGATGTGCTCCAGATCATATGAAAATGCATGGGAATTTTAGCACTTATTTCAGTGTGCATAGGCTCATCCAACCTTTTGGACAAAACAAAACTCAGAATCTTAGTAGACAAGGCTGTGAAAATATTAATAATGTCATCGCCAATTTTCATTTATTTAATGCTTTTCAGATATTACTTCTTGCACATTTCAGTCAAAATACTGAACCTTTTATAGTGTGAATGAGGTCAAAAATGAAGTGCTAAAATGAATTAGTAAGTACAGATATATCCATACACACATATACCTAAGTGTACATGCACACATGTTCAAAGAAAGTCACAAAAAAATGAATGCCTGGAAACTCTTCTGTCACCCAGGTAGAGAGTTCAAATTAGAAGGAAAACTCGTACACAGGTCATCTTCATTTCTCATTTGTGTAATTCTACAGACCATGAAACACTGGAGTTAGACCAAGCATGCATGGAGCTCAGTTGCTGTTGTGCACAAGAAGAACCTACTTTCACAATCTGATAAATAGCAGAGTATATAGCAAAGCTTTAACAAGGCATCAAATAAAGAAAAAATTATGGCTGCCTCAGTCCTGACTGCAGAATGGCCTCTAAGGAAAACATACATATACCCAGTCTGCTTGGAATACTTGTCCTCTGATTTAATACATTTGTCTGTAAATCACTTCTAATTGATGTCAAAAAACATGTTCTGCTTTCACATAATAGCTCCATGTACTTACAGGATGACAGACTGCAGTCCACTGCAACAGTTTCCAAGAAAACTCCTAGCCTTGTGAGTTGTCAAATTGCTACAAAATTCAGTGACAATTTTAGTCTTGGGAAGCAGAAACTGTCCCCAGACTGAAGCCATTCCCTACTTCCTTACTTCAGTATCATTTGCAGAGCAAAGAAAGAAAGAAAGAAGAATTTCTAAAACTCATGTCTGAGTTAATCACACCTTTGTCCTAAGATACATAACGTCTAACATCTGAAGTAAACAGTGACTTTGTACCTACCATTCTGCAACCTGAACTTAAAAAATCAGTCATTTATGAAACATCCACCCACACCCCCCCCTCACCAAACTGGTAGAGACATTTATAACAACAAAACTAGAAACAAGTGGTCACTGTCTGCAGAAAGCAATTCTGATGAATTGTGTAGAACGTTGGTTTCCATCTCCTTACACTATACTTGCTCTGGGTTTTGAGGCTTTCACTCAGAGACAGTAGTGGTTTATTGACATTTTGGGTTGCAAGGATTTTGCAGTGGTTGCAAGGATTTTGCAATGGGACTTAACCCAGCTCTTTGGGCACAGTACGAATGTATGCCAGCACTAGTCTTGCAGAAAGGGGCTGGAGGGGAAAGGGTTGGGAGAACCTACTGAGGCCAAAACAGCTGCTAGGAAGGATACGATCAGTGCCAGGAAACAACACAGCACCTTTAATCATTTCTCCCATGATGCACCCTACTGACCACATGTCAACTGAAAACAAAAATGAAATGAAGGTAAACAAGAAAACAGGAACAGAATAACAAATAAATGAGAAGACTTATCCAATCATGCTATAGCACAGGGCCTGCAGCCCACACTGCAGGCACAGACCTGACTTTTGCTCTCTGCAGATGCTTTTCTGCTTGAGCATACAAGTTTCATGACAACATAGCAGGCCTGAGAAAAATCAATTCCAACAGTTTTCTTTACCCCAGTGTGAATGAAAGACAATACTGTTAAATATAGAAAACCAAATGAGACCCATGGCTGGCTACTGTGTAATTAAAATAAGTTTGTAATTAAAATTCACTAAATAATTTTGTCTCCTTTAAGTTTTAATTTGCATTCATTGCCTAGGTTTATACTGTTTTGTATTGTAAATGAATGCTGGTCTCTGTATTCAACAAGGATATGCAAATTGTTTTTCCTTTATTCTTTCAGTTACCAGAGATCCATGCATATTTTCACAAGCTGAACTTCCAGAAGCCACAAAAGGAATTTGGGTCCTTATGAAAACATATCCACCTCTTAATCAGGGGTATGAATAGAATTTGTGGAAATAATTCAACTCACATAATACTTGCTTTAGAGCCTGTTGGCTCACTGTCATTGAATCTCAGTGAAGCCTGAAGTCCATACCAGGGGTCTCGACAATCTCTTAAGATTTCCATTTGCCATGATAGGAAATGGTGCTTTCTAAATAGTCTAATTTCTAAACAGTTGGGACACAGAAACACTAAGCTGTATCTTCTGCACTGAAATTCAAAGGAAATAGGGGGACTGTTTACCTCATTCAGAGAAAAGCTGTTCGGCTGGATTAAATAAAGCTAACCACAATTTACACAGGAACACAAGAGGAAAACCAGACTCCTTCTATCCAGTATGGGATTGAGCTGGCGCTTTCCCTGATACCAATATTATGAAACCACACTACCTCTGCTCTTCTTGCTCTATGATAAGTCATAGGGCATGGAAGCAATAAAAGAGACAGACTGATCTCTCAGGGCCAGAAACTGTGGGGAAAAGAATGAAAGCATAAAGCTGCTTGGTTAAACTACTCATAATTTCAAACTGAGCAACAGCTTGAACTGGATTTGACTTCAAAGGCAAATGTCCTATCTGTAGAAACCTTTACACGCCTAGGTCTAAGGTTCTCTGTTGCTTTATTTAGTTTATGAAAAGCTTCATTGCTACACGAAAGAAAGAAAGAAAGAAAGAAAGAAAGAAAGAAAGAAAGAAAGAAAGAAAGAAAGAAAGAAAGAAAGAAAGAAAGAAAGAAAGAAAGAAAGAAAGAAAGAAAGAAAGAAAGAAAGAAAGAAAGAAAGAAAGAAAGAAAGAAAGAAAGAAAGAAAGAAAGAAAGAAAGAAAGAAAGAAAAAGAAATACAAGGGTACTTGTTTGGAAGCACTAAGCAAACCTAGAGATGTTTGCTGCTTTCATCACAAACTAAATGGCATGCAACATATCAGGAAATGATAGAGCAAGAATTATTTGTTCCTTCTGCTAATTTCTTTTTATTTTCAGAGGCTGCCTTCTGACATTACTGCTCTATGCTGTGCTCAAGAGCACACACACAAAAACTGAACTACTGCCTTAATAAAATAAAACTGTGTAAAGCAGGGGTGCTTATTCTCATCTACTCCTGAGGCTTAGGGCGAGAAGCTCTTTGAAAAAATTCCAAATCAGAAGCAGCAAAGATGAACATCTGAGTACCATCAATGTCCTAAGAGAAAAAACATGTGCCTTCTTGACTGCTGCTTCTTTTTCCTCTCCTGAGCCAATTACAAATCAGTAATTTTGGAATCCAGAGTTTCACTGCATGTTTAAAAAAAAGTAGTTATTTGGAGGTTAGGAGTTTCAGCATACACAGCACCAGCTGTCAGAAGCCCCAGTTAAGGCACTGAGACTCATGCAAAGCTCCATGAAGCACTGCAGTACACACACCTAAGCCTCAGTCCTCAGTTTTGTTTAGTCCAGCATCCATCCAAATGTAGTCTCAGTATTTTCAGTCGTACAAGCATTAGAAAAACAAACAAACCATAATCTCTAAACATTTGTACTCAACTCCAAAGCACTGAAAAAATACGTTGGGTTCAAATTTTTTTCCAAATGCTAAATATTAATGAAGAGTGGCAATACTCCACCAACATGTGGAATATCCCTAAGCATTAATCAAATGCAGGCTACTTTATAGTCACAGAGACCTCTGTGTGACTAGGTAAAAATTCAGTTTAGCAACTAATTGCCATGATGTTTTAAGACAACATGAAGAAATGTTAAAGAATTAAGCCTGCAACTTTCAAACCTACAGCTTTTGACAACTCTCTGTAGTGAAACTGCTGAGATTTGGGTAACACTTGATGAGAAATCACCTGTCCATTAAAATGTCCGTGTACTGGATTACTAAGATTAGATGACATAAAATTTATTCAAAATGTCTACAAAACAGGTTATTACACAGATATGTTCAAAATGCATTCTTGAGTATGTTCATATATGAGTAATTTTCCAAGGACATCAAAAGTCTTCCTGGTGCAGCCACCTTGAAAAAATCCCCACCACAAATGAGTACACGTGTTTTCCTCAACAAAGGAAATATTTTACTCAGAGAAAATCTTAACCTCTGGGCCACTTCCTGATCCTAATTCCATACCCAATTGTTAATATCTGCAGTGGTTGTGTCAGGGCTGTCTTGCAAAACATTTGGGGAATGAATCTGACCTACACAGGAACCTCCAAAATCTCCCTGGGGGCTTGAATAGAGTTTGGAGAGGCTGAATAGAAGTTGGTCTATTGCTACACATGCATGGACCCAAAACCCCCAAACTTCCTGAGGAAGCAGCCTGATCTGGCTGCTTAAGTGCCTTCACCAGGGAGGTGACAAGAAGAAGGGAGGCAAAGAGAGAAAGAATTGGGATAGAAGAACATTAATAAGACATCTATCCCTCTTTGTGCTTTAGTCCCAAATGAGTACTTGCTCATCCTTCCAGGTTTCAGGTTCCTTTCAGCAAAGGTGCAGGAAGATCAGGAATTGCAGAACTAGCCAACCATGCTTCTATATGGAAAGGATCCAAGCTAATCTTCCATGGACACCCCCCTTGTAACTCAGCTGTTTCTGCAGAAGGCTGTTCCTGCCACACTGGGTGAACTGGAAAAAGCATGGGTGTCACTCTGATACTGAAGGCACTATATCCCGTTTCCTTCCTCATTCCTTCATACTGGTCCTGCATTCTCCTCCTGCCAAAACTGCAGGTTCTCTGGCACTTGACAAAACACTATGAAAGGGAGCCCATAAGGACAGTCTGTGACTGCCCTTGCTAAAACTCCTGAGGTGGCTCTTCAGATATGCACTTAGCAAGCTCCAGTTTTCATTCAATGAAAATCATGACATTAAAATTAAAATTCATGAAACACATGTCACATGGAACTCTGAAGACCAGAGGTGCAGCCACAGCTGAATGAGCTTTGCTATCCTTCCCAACCTCCTGGGCTAGCCCACACTTTCGCTCTGTGCCCAGAGCATTCATGAGAATGCCAAACATTCGTATTTGTAATAGCTCCTGGTTTAGTGATGCAGAAATCACCCCACTGCAAACTGAAAAGAGATGATCATGTCCTCAAAACTATGATAAACATATTTATGAAGCAAATCACGATTCCTGATTTTATTTGTGAAACCGTAGGCCAAAACATTTATCACACAAAAATGTTTCCCAGTGGCTGAGGTGCAAACTCTAGTAAAATTTCAAGGCAACTGAGTATGCCTGTCACAACACAGTAAGCTTGTCTCTTCAAATTCCCTTAAAATCAAAAGACACATTGCTGTGTAGGCCCCCCCCTTTACCCCCATCTCTTTTGGTGAGTGCTTCTGCACATCTGCACTGAAGTCTGCTCTGAAGAGCCATTTCTAGGCCTCTATGTGAATTTTCAGGAAGAAAATTATAGCAGTCTGTGTGGAACACTGTACTTTGTTTTTGCAGCTTTTTCTGTTATTTCTATGCAATAAAAAATAGGATGTGGTTTAAAAAAAATACTTGGCAATTCTTGCCAACACATGGGCAAAGCTGCTTTTTTTTTCTCAGAAGCTCCAGATAGGACAGCTACAAGTACTTCAGACAGCCAATGTCAAGGAAAGTTTAAGATGCACAGTGCTCTTCATGACAATTGTGAAAATGGCTAAAATACTTGAAAAAGTTTAAAACTGTCCCAAACCTATTAAGTCCTTCCCTCCCTCAATTCTGTCTAAATCATGGCAAACTTCAAGTTTTGCAACATTCCAATCTCCAGACCTTGCTGAAATACCAAAAACTTCATGCTTGTGTTTATTATACAGACAGATTTCATCATGTTTTAACAAGTGCTCAGCACAGTATCAGCTCAATCCGTTAAGATTTCATGAGAAAGACCTTCCTTTCTAATTTGAAACACCGCTTTCCACATGGTGCCATTAAGATGGAACCAAAACAGAGTTGCCACAATTTTACAAGTGCAATGCTTAAAACCAATGTATGAAATTCTTTTTAAGAAAAACTTTCTGTGAATTCCAAACTAATATGCATCCTGCCTTATGATACAGCTGAGCCATCACTCTCGGATTCAGACTAGCAGATGCTCACCTTCATTTGGCATAAACAGAATCCTTCTGCAGTATACAGGCAGGTACCAGAGCCTGGCCCACTTGGAAAAATGCAGGAGGTACAAATCACATCTAAATCTGTGCTTTTCCTCAGAGGTTGGCACTTATGCTGTAGTGTGAAACGTGCTGAAAAAATATTGATTTTCCTTGGGAACTCATGCTCCACAGTCCCTTTCAGAACAGCAGAGCTTGCAGAGGGACTGGAAGTGATGTCACAGGATATTAAGAGGCACATGAACATTATGAAAAGGCCGAGCAAGCTCAATAATGAGTGGAGGCATGAGGAATGACTGGCTTTGAACACTTCCAAGGAGGCGGCATCCACAGCTTCTCTGGGTGACCTGTTCAAGTGTCTCACCACCCTCACAGTAAAGAATTTCGTCCTCATACCTAATCTAAATCTAGTCTCTTCCAGTCTGAAACTATTACCCCTTGTCCTGTCATTATACTCCCTGGTAAAGAGTCCCTCCCCATCTTCCTTCTAGGCACCCTTTATGTACTGGAAGGCCGCTATAAGGTCTTCCCACAGCCTTCTCCAGACTGAACAGCCTTGGGTCTGTCAGACTGTCTCTCATGCTCATCTCTGGATCGCATCCCTTCCCTTCAGTGTCTCAACTGCACCACATAACTTGATGTCATTAGCAAACTTGCTGAAGGTGCACTCAGTCCCATCATCCATGTTGGCAACAAAGATGTCAAATAGTGCCGGTCCCAATACCAACCCCTGCTGAATGCCACTTGTCAGTGGTCTCCACTTGGATATCAAGCTGTTGACCACAACTCTTTGAGTGCGACCTTCCAGCCAATTCCTCATTCACAGGGTGGTCCATCCATTAAATCTGTATCTCTCCAAGCTGGAGACAAGGATGTCTTGAATTCATATGAGGCAGCAGCAGCAGCTGTTTCACATATCTACACCTTAACACTTGGCCACTTTTCAAAATGGCCAAAAAAAAGCAAAAGATCCATGCTGAAAATCTTTAGGGTGAATGTTGGGAAACAAGTGATCTTCATTATAGCAGCTGGGATCCACTTCAAATGCCACAGAGATCACAGACAGCATGGGGCTCATACTAAGTGAAAATTGTTAAAGGTATTCATATCTGAATTAAAAAAGGAGAAGAATGGCATCAGCCAGCTGGGATCCACTTCAAATGCCACAGAGATCACAGACAGCATGGGGCTCATACTAAGTGAAAATTGCATTATAAATTGTTAAAGGTATACATATCTGAATTTAAAAAGGAGAAGAATGACATCAGCCAAATTGTCTTCACAGCTAGAGGATGCCTTTTCGAGACAGACTTCATCTTACATGAGCAAACTTCATAACTACATAAAATCATAATTCAAACCCTTGCTATATTCTCAGAAAAATACTGAGTCTAAAATCAAATACCATCCAGCTGAGTAAAATCCAAACTTACCCATCAGGGCCATCAAAGCTAGCAGACACTTAAGCAGCAGGCTAACATATACCAGCTCATTGTTAAGCTTCTTTTAAAGAATACTGATGCTAATTGTTTGGTTTGGTTTTGCTTTATTAAAAGACAAAACAAGCCCTAAGAAAATACTACTGAGAACATGAAAAACAATGGACTGCACTAAACAAAAGTGAACATATTTTATTATGCCAAAGTTTAAGGAAAACCCCAACATGCACTCAAAACACTAGGATTATACTCACCAATAAATGCTGATGATATTTCAAATGCAAAGACAAACTCTGTTGAGTGGTGAAAAGGTAACTTCTTTTCCTGAAAGACTTTCCTGACTAAAAAATTTTTTCCCTAAGGAAACTAATTTTTTTCTCCATGTAAATTTCTGGGAAAATAAAATAGAATGCTCTCTGTCAGATGTCAGAGAGCATCTCTTAATCCCACCACTCTCAAAGACAGCTGGCTGACAATGGAATTTTTGAAAATCTGGCCACAGAAAACATTAACTTCATCTGTTATTGCTGACTTCATAATCTATTTTGAATATTCATAGCTACATAGAATAAGTTTGGACTTTTTTCTCACTTGCTATCTTAATGGTATTTTCTCTTTTGACTTTGACTCTAAGGTATTTGCACTGGGAATTTTGTTTTCCATATTCATCACTGTAAACTTGGCTGTTATTACAATATATTTCTGTGACTAAATAACTACTGCCCATTTGATCTGCTGAAGGACTCACATATGAACTTCTTAGAGTACCATCCTTTACACAGCTCTCCAGTACTGAAAAAAAATGCTCTTTTATTGCTTTTTTTTCCCCTACAAAGTCATGTGTGCCTGTGAAATATCACCGTGGCTTCAGCACCTCAGCTCTTAATAAATTCATCTTGCTTGAAAGCTTTCAGAACATTTTAAGTTTTCCTTTCTCTTAAAAAAAAAAAAAAAAACAAAACAACTAAACAAACACAAAAGTACATTTTCAATCACTAAATTGAAATTTTATGGGATTTTGAAGACATTATTAGCTACAGGTAATAGAAAGAACACAGCTTTGGGGAGAGTCATGGATTTTTTCAACATATTTACAATGGCATCCAAAGTCAGTAGCTCACACTCTTTCTGAATTAACTGAGACAAGAGTGGAATAAACACGGAAGACACAATGAGCAGGAAGCTCTGAAGTGAGCTATAAAAGCTTACCAGAACTTGCCAGGAATATTTTGGTCTGTAAATCCACCTGGAAACTGATCAAAAGGTGGTTTTCTTCTCATGAGGGTCTGACCTCTGACAAAGAAGTCTCCCTGACAGTACTTCAAAATGTCTTCTTTAGGTGAGTAACAAGGAACAAAGGTATCTGCTATGCAATTTCTACACAGTACTCTTGAAGAGGCTGGACGTTGTTATTTTTTTGAAAATCAGCTGGCTCATCAGAAGCTGACAGCACCTGAATGGACCCACCCTCTAGCCCTACCATATCTCAAGTGTTCTACTAGGTCAATTAGATTAAATACCTCAGCAATATTCACAGACCAATCATTTTCAAGTACTGTTTGGCTTTTTGCTAATGAAAATAGCAGTTAACTGAACACGTGTTCAGACAGCATTTCAATAAACTTAAGAAACATATGCATTTTTGACATTTACCTTTATATTAACCAGGACAGTTAGCTGAGTTCCTGCAGTCTATACCCATTTCAGACCTTTTGTATAGAAACCTACAGAGAGCTTCTTATTTATGTAGATGAGATAATCTGAAATTAATTTTCTCCATGTTTTAATTTCCTTTAAAAATGGAATTGCATTTGAAGTCAGTAGCACTAAACTGCAATGGTAACTTAGTGCAATGTGCAGTAGGTGTAAAATTTTTCTTAGATATATACTGTGCCACATGTAAATGTTCTTACTCCAGGCTAGAAATGAGTAAGTGCCTTATATTGACAGCAAGTGCACACAGTAGAAATTCTTCTGAATAATTAAAAAGAACTTAAATTTTTAGTTTCTGTACAGACTTGCCTCTTTCATCTAGCAAACCCACTGCTGGAAGGTCTTAAGTAGACCAAGCGAAGCATTACTGTAATGTCATTCTGTGAAGTTTACCTGCAGCTGCATAAATGCTTCCCCAGTTCTTCCTGTATGTAGGAGGCCAACTACATCTGCTCATCAACAAACATGGAGGAAGGAGAACTAATATGGTCCCATACACAAACCAATCTCTCTAATACTGAAAACTCTTATTCATGGGGTCAAACTGCTCAATAAATGAGTAGTGACTTGGAAATTAATGTACAGATTCCTTTTTTTTCCTTTTTTTTTTTTTTAAAATCCAACTCACCTGACTAAACCCACTAATAAAACAAGGTAGCAGTTGTAAATGTAATAAATACACTGCATTTCAGGGTAGGGGATTTCCAATAGTTTAAAAAGTAGGCCTATCTCACAATTTACACAACATTTTATGCATTTGTTCAAAAATTCAGTTGTTGTTTTTAACTGATACTGAAATGTTAAAAATTATTTTAAAAATTTTCTGCTGCTATCCCTGAATAAGACACTATCATAAGAGATTGCTGTCCCAGACAGATAGAAACAAAGTAATTCTCATGTTTGAATAATTTTTCAAACTATGGTGGTTAAATTAATGGCATTTATGTTTTCCTAGAAATAGGGAGAAGAACATGACTCCAATATCATTTGTTGTTGAAAAAGGAGAGCAACCACTAACAGCAGTGCTATCTTTTTACGCTGAAATAGCTTTTTTCCTGTATTCTAGTTGCTTATCAACTAAAAACTCAGACTCTCTCCAAATAAGCTAAATGGAAATATCCTCAGTAATTACAACTGAATCTCATGTATATTGTAGATATTTTAAGTTTTCTTTGTACATTAAAAAAGAAAAAAAAAGGGGAAAAACACATAGTATTTGAAGGAAGAGTTATGATGGTGTTTCTGAGGTGTTGTTATCACAGAAACTCAGCATAACTATCATACTGAATTGCAGGTCTTATGAATGCTGGGAGCTGCTCTGAACATTCATCTTACAGCAGAAGGTGGGCGTGCAGCCTGCTCCATGTTGTAGGAAAAGCTCAGCACCTGTAGAGTGACATCTCAAAACTATTTACTAATAATAAAAACTAACGTTCTTATTCCACTAATAAAAAACCCCACCATTTTTACTTCATTGTTGTGTTTTGCATCCAGTAACTTTCCGGTCCATACTCCCATAAGACTGGAAGCCAGTGCAATGTTGCTGTTTCCTCCTAAGCAAACAGGAGGTACTTCTAGTTTCCCCGTGTACCTGTTAGTAACATAAAACTGCACCATCATCTGGCTACCAGGCAGAGCTCTGTTTTCAGAGAAAGTCAACAGAGCTGTGAAAATAGGACAGGCAGGATCTAACTCTGACAAACACTCCAGGAATCAGCCGAGAGCTAGCAAAAAAATAATCACTTCCATGACTATATGTCTGTGAAAGCTGCATTTTTCTCCACATCAGCTGGCAGTGTGTGCTGATGCCAGATTTTTATGGTGTCTTTCTGCCAACCTGCTAAAAAATAACATTGCTTTTTGTTTCTGAAAGTGGAAAACATTTTATGTTGCTGCATTTTATTCTGATGGGCAAAATACACACTACTTACACTTCCCAGCCATCACGGGCAGGTTGCCTGGCCTGTGATAAATCAAAGGGTAAGTAGACGCCTTCTCTTTTGTTTTCATTTTCTAGTATTGCTTTCACCACCTTTGGAGTGGTAAAAATAATATCACCCAAGACAAGAAGAACAGGATGGGAGGGAAATACAGTTTAATTGACATAGACCTCATGCAAGTAAAGGAAAGTCCATTTTTAAATGAAAAGAAGATGATTTCAGGCCAATTTGGAAACCACAGCAGAGAAACAGTTACTTTAAACTGGGCAAGTCAAATTTATAATTTTGTTTTAAAGAACAAAAATGTTGTATTGACTCAATTCTGAGCCCATACAGCATTGAGGTGAATCCAAATACATGATGCATTAGCAAGCAAAAGATTATGATGTCACCACAAATGTTATGAAGTCACTATTTCCAAAACATAAAGCCAGAAAAACAGATTTACAGGAATCGGATGGGCCAAGTCAGTAGTCTTTTCTGTTTTTCTTATTTTTCCTTTGAAGAATAAGTAAAGTTACCCAATTTGCAATCGTAACGCTTGTTTTCTATATGCCGTATTAGTATGACATAAAGACTACATAAAATGAAAAAATGACAAGTATTAAAATAAAGTATCTTATTCGATCAAAATAATTCTGTGCATCTGTTTTTCATTGTCAATTTTTTTTCATATAAGTAGTGTGCTATTTTCATTTACTCATACCTCTGGGATTCAACTTTTTGCTTCTATCTTTACAGTCCTGGTATAGTCATTTTATGGTAAAAGGGATGGGGTGGAGGAGAGGAACAAATAATAGGTGAAGCAGCAGCAAATAGCACAAGGATACAGTCCCTTCCTGGAAAGAGGATTTTGTGGCGAACCATTTCTCCCATAATGCATCCCACAGACCATATATCCACTAGAAAAGCAGAGACAGGGAAGTGAAGAAGGAGGGAAAAAAAAGCAAAGTTAACTACGACATTTCACTCCTAAAGGAGGGGCAAAAGAACAGGTTGACCAGAACAGTACAGTTTGTTTTGTGGTTTTGTTGGTTCTTTTTTCATGTCTCACCAAAAGATAAATAAGTAAACAAGTAAAAGGTGTGTCAGTCAGCTAAACAGTAGTTAGTAACAATGGTGGAAAAAGTTTAAAATCAACATTTTTGGAAAAAGGCCTACAGCTAGCAAGCAAAGATGAACAAACAACTGCACAGACCTGTGGTAATACACCAAGTTTATGGTGAATTGTTTTTTTTTAAGAAAAAAAAAAAAAAGTAAAGAAAACCCAAATCCAGACAAAGATCATCTGGAATAAATCCTACTTGCAGCCAGGCAGTTTCTAGGTTTTGTTCTGCAGGACTGAGTCTTTCTGCAGCAGTACACAAGAGGTTCCAAATGGAACTACTTACACGAGTAAAGACTGTATGGATAAATACCAACCTTAAGGGTTATTTAAAACTCCTGCTTCGGGATCTGTACCTATGTCCAACCTATTGGTATCTATCTATGTGCATCTGTACCTACATATCAACTGGAAAGAAATGGTGAGTGTAACCTGTGTGGAATCTGCTTTTTACTGTGTAGGTACTCAAAATACATATAAAACCAAACACTTTGCAGAACAAGTACCAACAAGAATAAGTGTACTTTTTATCTTCCTGATCCTGCCTTCAGCTTTTAAATGCAGAGTTATTTTATCTGCCTGCATTCGGGGAGCGTGTGGGAGTGTTTGCGCCTTAAGTTTTACAAGAAAAAAGGCTAGATAGTGGCACTGTGCACAGAAAGAAAAGACCTGTATTCCATGTGAAGGGAAAAAAAAACTGCTTTCAAATGCTTTAAAAGACTATGCAGTTTTTCAGCTTCAAATCCTCATTTTGTAGTTATGTTTGGCCTACACAGACAGTTTCTCCTCTTTCTCTTCCCCCTTTTTATCCTTCAAAAACAATCCAAAACAAACCAAAGAAACAAACAAACAACTCATTTCTTGATAAACCAAAAATGAAATTTTCCATTTGGGAAAAGGAGGGTACAGGGTATCAGGAGCATGGGACAGCAAGAGCATGCCTGAAGCAGTGGCAGAGTTTTCTTCATAAGTGACAGTTTTGGGACCTTCCACAGAAGTGCAGCAAACTGGTGATAATTATGCATCTTTAGCCAACCAAGTGCAGAAAGAAAATGAAAGCAGTGAACAATCCTTACACAGACAGTGTAAATAGTAAGAGGGGAAAAAAAATTAGGGGAGCTTCAGTAATGTGGCAGCATAGGCCAGAGCAGGGAAGCAAAGAACAACCCTTTCTGTTGACTTCCTTGGGAGCTGGATCAAAGTCTCCCAGTAAACCAGCTCCGCAGACAGCTGGCCCTCATTTTCAAATATTTTCTTTTCTTTCTCTGTCCATTTTCACTTCATACAAGTAGGATAAGATCACTCATCTTGAATCAGGTTAATTGTCCAGGGAAGTCAAAGAAAGTCTCTGTGTTAACTTCAATGAGCATTTGAACAGGATCTTTGGATGTGGCAAACATTCTTAGTACCTTCCCAGCTGTGTACTTCATCGCAAAAGTGTGTCTAACTTTTTCTTGGTGCGATTTTAATCATGTGAAAAGCAAGTGCTGTCTCTGTCATTTCAGGGACAATAACAATAACAATGGTAAGCATCTACTAAACATCTGGAGAGAAAAAAAATAAACGCAAAATAATTTATTTCACAGTAGAAGGAACTCTGGATATTGACTAAGGAACTAACTAAAGCGTGCTGAGCCTAGTTCAAATTTGTAATGACTGTTGTTTACAAAATACTTTAAGGAAGATTATTCCTTTTTTTCAGAACTTATTTGTACACTTAGACCCCATTTAATAATTCTCTACTTGTGACACTTTCACATTAAAATATGTACTGTAATTCGTAAACATTACTAATAATTCATGCAGAGACTTGTTAAATTTTGAAGAGGCTGTGTGAGCATGCCTTTTTTTCTTGTTTCAGTCATGAAGTCAGCTCCCAAAATCAGTTTCACTGCCCTTTACAGGATGCAGCTGGCTATTAGTAAAAGTTCCCCTGCAGGTTAGCTAACCACTTCAATGTAAATTAAATAGGAAATGTTGTAATAAATTCCTGGATTAGATGTTTACTGTATGGGTCATAGAGAAGTCTCCTTGTCAAACAGACAAGTGGTAGCTTTCGACAGTAGAATCCAAGTCATAGTGGATTTTTCTGTATTGTATATTGTATTCTTTCCTCCTTTCCTGCCTTTTCTACCTGGCACTCAGATGCAATTCTCAGATTTGTTGCAAAATTAGTATGACTCATAAAGTTTTCCATTCATCTGCAAAATATGAATTCATCGTTACCTTCTTCACTATAATAAGTATCCCCTACCTGCTCTTCACAGTCTTTTGCAGGAACCAAGAAGTATCCAGATCCCTCAGAGACTGTTCAGAGCAAAATTCTATTTACATCTAGGGAGATTACATACAAATTTAGATGCAGGATTTTTTAGCTTCATCTTTTCCCCCTTCTCTCCAACTCTACTCTTCATTTTAAAAAAGAGTCAAATTGCAAAATTTATACCTAGATCTTGTCCACATGACACTTGTCAGCAAAATGTTATGACCTATCATAAAGATAAAATCTTAGAAATCATTCCTGAAATTCAGATCTGTATTTGGATATGGAAGAATTCTGGAAGAGGTAGGATTCTCTATTTCATCTCATACCTCTTCTTCCCTTGAACAATTCAGAGACCCAGACACAAATTTAGAACACTCATTCAGCAATTTCAGTGGTTCCCACACTGTTTCACAGTCACAGAAGCCAAAGACATTCTGGTCAGAAAGAGCTAATTGTATTTGATTTCAACCATAACTAAGAACAAATTTCTCATTACTCTGTAATCCCACACTGATAAATTCACCAACACTGCACCCCAAATACACTCTGTAGCTGCAGGACACATCAGTGAGAAACCGCTCTGAATGACCTGCCTTTTAAATTCAAGATGTCATTTCCCATTAACATTTTATTCTCCTTCTGGTGCCTGCTACAATTTTAGAGGCAAACCTTACACTTCAGGTCACACCACGCTTGCTACGAAATTGCAGCCCTACCGTTCTCCTTGTAGCCCATTCCCAAGATGACCTCTGGTGCTCTGTAGTAACGTGTCACTACATATGGAGTCATCATGAAGCTAGTGCCTGCAGTCCTGGCCAGTCCAAAATCCAAAATCTTCAACGTGCAGTCAGATTTTACAACAATGTTACTTGGCTTTAAATCCTGCAAAAGACAGTGAAAAGACATATGACTGTCCTTCATAAAGCCAGGCACAGCTGTGTTATGGACTGATATTTTAGGTCAACCTTCAAATATTCTTTTACTCTTCTGGTACAGTTATTATAAAAAAAAAATTGTAAATACACAGTAAAACCTTGCTACTGTTTCTGTAGCAAACTCTTCTGGAAGATTACTGCTGATAAATTAATTGCATCTAGCAATTCAAGAAACTAGGATTAGAATTAGAGTACCATTTTGAGTACATATTTTTTTTAATACTGTGAGTCTAATAGAGACTTTCCAACTGTGTGAAGACACATTAATGCTTCATTTATAATAATATAACTTATCTTTTGCTGGATGACTACTGGGAAGCCCAATCTATCATCCTTTGCTAAACATACAACATGCCAAGAAAGAAGACCTTTGTACACACTGTAAAGCAACATCCACTTTGTAATCCATTTTATGAGCCCTTCTTTATTTCCTCTCATAATGGAAAGGAAACTTTTCTAGAATTCTTTTTTTCAGCTGGAAATCCCAAATTAGTGAAAGCACATTTAAATAAAGATGTTACCTCAGGATATTTTCAATCCATCCAAAATTCCCTCCTGCTCACAGTCACATGAACCATTCCCTCTGTTGTCAATAATCATACATAGTGCTGCTTCTGGCATTCAGAGCCAGGTAGTGCATCCTTACCACATACAGCACTCTGACATGGAAAAGCAGAGTGAGAGGGTACATTTAATAAAGACTTAACAGTCTTTAATTTGTTTCAATACATGTAAATGATGCCAAATGTCAATTCCATATGCCATGGCCTCTGCAGATCCTGATCAAGCACAACTTGTTGGACCAGAGTGCAACATCAATTCAGAGTGTCAGGATGTCATGCATGGTAAGTGTAGCCAGCTGCATTTTCAGGAGGAATAAAATCTATCTACATGTTTCAGAGATCATAATAATTTTGATGATTTATAGTGTTTATTATTTGATTATTATTTATTTTTAATAATTACATTACTTTTTTGTCTGATTAGATTCACAAATAATCTCATTCGTAATATAAGCATGAAGCTACTCTGCTAAGGGGATGGACTATGACTCATAAATGCATAGTCGTTTTACTGGGAGATACGGCTTTTATACACAGCCCACAAGAAACTCAAGTGATTTCTGAAGTCTTCTTGATGATGCCATATGCTGCCTTAAGTTTCTAAACAAAGGGTCCTTACCCTGTGGATAATTCCCGCAGAGTGAAGATGCTTGATGCCACAGAGCATTTGGTACAGTAGATAAGACATGCGCTCATGGTCTAACTCCATCTGAATGACCTGGCACAGATTCGCATCCATTAACTCCATTACCAGGTAACTGAGTGAAAAAGCAAAGTCATGGGATTATTATTTGTGTTGAAGAGGAACCACAGTGTCATCTCAAACAAGTAGCAATGCCCCTTCTTTCTTCAAAATTCACTCTGCTTCTGATGGCTGGGAGGAACACGGCTGGAGACTTGGTCCATTAACAACACTACCACTGTGGTGTTTGTTTCTCACCATACCATCTCACCGCAGAGACCCTGTTCTTTTAGCACCACGGCAAAACAGGTGGATCGCTGGCCCTTTCTTGGTGCACTCCCCACAACAGAGACTATACTCTACATAGACAAACAGGCAACATGACACTGAAATATGCAGAAAACAGAAAGCCACAAGCACCAAAAGACATGACTGCTTGGCATTTCACCATTCTAAGAAATGGTTACCATGGTACCTGTAGGAGTCGGAGAGCAGTAGAGGTGTCTGAGAGGCTAAAATATGCATTCCCATGCAAAACGTCTCCAAAAAAAAATCCTCCTAACACTGTACGACTTGTACAATTCTGATTACAACTAACTGGTCTTGTGCTTCTGATAAATAAACTTCACTGACAACCTCAGCAGGACTTTAACCCAATCCGCTTTAGTGGTAAGCTAATAACTTAAATACATCATTTAATGGTTTATGAGGTATCTCAGATGCAGAGCTGATTCATAACTGTAACACTACATGAAAACACTCTCAAACTTTGGGAAAAACACTAGCTCACCATTTCAATGTGAGCTGCATTCTTTGTCTTCTATCCAGCACCAGGTACCTCCTCTGTTCTGCACAAGTCTGCAGTGACAATATTATGCAGAAATTCCACATATCCAAACTAGAACAGTAGTCACCACACTTCGGCCATTGCTATGTGTTATCACTACTGATATTACACAGGAACACATTTCTGTACAATGTATGCAGAATATGGGAAAGACTGAAAGGTAAAAGGAGTACAACTATGTAAAACACTGAATATTTAAAATTTAATTCAGGGTAGGTTCATACTGCACTCAACAGTGCTTGTGCAACAGGGCAATGTTCACCTAGTTGTCCTTCACACCTAGCCACAGTTTCCCAGGCAAGTAATTTTATACAAAGGTTGCATCAAAACAAACGTGAAATGAAGAAATATTTCACAGCAGTGTTTTTTACAGGAAATTATTTCAGAATGAAGTGCCACATTTCAAAGCCTCGTACATGTCAGGGAGTCACGTAACAACCATAATTTCCCAAGCAAACTAGTAACACAAAAGCAGGCCCTTTTATCTACTCATATTCATTCCTCTGAATGTGAAGGCAAATGCAAACACACTAATCTTCTCAAGAAAAGCCACAAGCAGGCTTTGCACACTATTACAGTGGTTAAGGAATTTGGCACTTTATAAGAGCCAAAAGTGTTCTCAATATGGGAATGCAGAATATCTGTGTAGCCATAGTGTAGACTACACATGATCTTTTTTAGAAGGTTTACAACCTTTGTGTTTTGCTGAGTTGTTGCATTCAAGGTACACAATAATGTCCCACATCTCTAAAGCTTTAGTTTAATTATTGCCTGTGTTACTTACACATCCTGAAACTCTTCCAGAGATTTCTGTGGTGTGAAGACATTTAATAAACTGATAATCTGAAAAACAAAGTAAGACAAAAGGATGAAGAGAAGTGATAAAAGTAAGCAATTGAACACATTTTGAAGTGTGTGTTAGAGGATAAACTCTGTTTTTTCACTGCTCAATTTATACTAATACTTGTCACTTTATGCATCAGTAGAAAGTTGGCAACATTCAAAATAAGATACCGTAGATCTCTAACTTTTCTTCTAGGTGCACTAGGTTTCTGAGAGAAGGATTAGTGATGACGAGTGGCAAACCAAAATGCTAAGGGTAACACAGTCCTCTGAATTTTGAAGTTACAGGTTCAAAGAAGAACTTCAGCTCAATCTATCATAGCAGTCCTTGTGTTACAGACAGAAATTTCTGATATATGAATAATGCTTATCTGTGGGGAAAAAAAATCAAGGACCATCTTATCAAAAATAAACAGGTGACCTTCCTTTTCTCTGACATGGTCTCCTTTTTTGGGCACATACATACACATGCTGATACAAACTCCATCATGAGAGGTACTGCTTTTTAGTAGAAGCACTTTAAAATGGTACTGAAACTTCTGTTTTACTTTTTTTTTTTTTTTCCAAAATGGGCTGGACTATTGAAAGACACTGATAAGAATGTGTGAAACAGCATAGAGGAAAAACATGACCTCAGGGATCTGCATTTCTCACGCTTCCCATCTCTGTGGGCTACAGAGCTAAAATATATTAGCACAGCCACCATGAAAACAACACCTGAATATCTCCCCCCCCCCCCTCTCCACCCTGAATACCCCCCCCCCCCCCATCTCCCCCACCTCTCTAGCCTTTCTCATGGGAATGGTTCAATATACTTTCTGTCTGTTCCACATATTCTGACTGATTCTTGCCTCTGCATGGGTGCCTTTATAACCATCTCCTTCCTTTGCACTTCTCTGTAGGGACAGATTAAAACTCTGACCCAACAAATGCGGTGCCTTTGTCAGATCTTATGCAGCATTAAAAAAAAAATTAGATACTTAAATTAATACTGCTCCTGCTATCCTCTGCTCTTTCCAATCCATTAAAAATATGAAGCCTGTATTTTCAAAAGCTCCAGGCATTGGTCTGACTGAGTGTAGCTTCCATCCAAGTCAATACAGAAAGAACAGGTTGTCATGGTTACAGGGTCTGGGACCAGTTTATCCTTATGTGGGTAGAACCAAAAACTGTGTATTCCTTACTCTCTATGTCAGTGCTCATGGGCTGTTAAGAAAATCATGGGTAGCAGCTGCCCAGGACAGACCTCACACCCCAGGCTATAACAGATAAGGAAAGAAGTTCAAGGTCAGGGGAGATGTTAACACCTTCCCACCCAGCAGGAGGAGTCCTCCCTGTTAATGGGCCCATCCATGCCTCGCCCCATGACTCATACAGAACTCCCCCCAGGAGCTATTTCTGTGTAATGGACCATCAAGGACCCACTGCATGACTCACAGACTGATATCAACCCATTGTGAGATGCTCCACCCAGGGGGAGGAGCCAAGTGCTCCCACCTGGATATAAACTGGGGTTCAGGACAGCACAGGGGGCCTTACCCACTGGATTTCCAGAGGACAAGAGCTACCAGATCTTTTCTATGAGACCACTGCTTCATCTGGACTGCTACCACCACCCTAACTACAAAGTATCAGGTTGTATTCTGACTCTGTCTGGGGTTTTCCTTTGTATTATTGCTTTTATTTTATTTTTTTCTTATTAAATTGTATTTCTGACTTGGAGTCCCTCACTGGTTTGTTTTCAAACCATCACACAGGTACAGCCCTGATCAACATAGTGGAAATGTAAAGATAAGTCATTCTCCAGAAGTGGGGCAGAGGACATTCTATGTGATAAGCCCTGCTCTTTGCCATTTTAGGGTCAGTCCTTTTTCTTTCCATGTGAATTTGTGATTTAGAACAATTGTCAAATCTCACCTTACATCATGTTTTTCAAGCTCATTTATGAAAAAGAGTCATTGAAGGATCTAAGGCAAGAGTAAACATGTAGCAAACTGAAAAAAAATTAACTCCTAATGAAGAGGAAGGGGCACATAGTTGTGGCACCAAGCCACGGCACAAATTGAGGAACTGCAGAAAAATTAAATTCTTGGGAGATCGCTTGTCAAGGCAATGGGGCAATCCTGCATAACTCACCACAAAAAAGCAAGCTTATGCAGTACGAGGCAGATAAATATAATTAATAGATAGATGGTTAAAATTAACATACAGCACTTTTTTGCTGTAGTGTAGGAATACTTTAATTATTTATGAATATTAAATGTTGTACAGTAGATAGCAGGTCTAAGAAACAGGGAAGTCTAGAGCCTGCTAGTACTGTTTATTTCAATAAGAACTTTGTGATTAGAAGGAATGGCAGAATGTGTTGAGGCTTCAGCATCCCTGGCTCCACATCAGCTTAAACACAAATACATGACAATGAAAAAATGGTTTTGGTTCTTAATTTTCTTCAGCAGTTTTGCAGCAACCTTCACCATGACAACCCCTCATCTTGTACGAACTATACAATGCATCTACATGACTAGGTTTCAGATGAAGTCTGGAACAAGGAATGATACTTTGGCATGGGTACTCCAACTCAAGAGACACTGCTTTTGAGTCACAAATTCCAGTGACAAGAGGATGGAGCCAGGATTCCAACAACCACATATGCATTTCTGGACAAGAAGTTCACAGAATCAGAGAATCACAGACTGTTAAGCGTTGGAAAGGACCTCAAAAGAGCATCTAGTCCAACCCCCTGCCAGAGCAGAACCACCTAGAGCAGGTCACATAGGAACACATCCAGGTGGGTTTTAAATGTCTCCAGAGAAGGAGACTCCACAGCCCTTCTGGGCAGCCTGTCCCAGTGCTCTGTCACCCTCACAGTGAAAAAGTTTTTCCTTATGTTTCTGCAGAATCTCTTTGTTCCATCTTGCACCCATTGCCCCCTGTCCAGTCATGGAACATCACAAAGAAGAGCCTGGCACCAACCTCCTGACACTCACACTTCAGATATTTATAAACATTAATGAGGTCACCCCTCAGACTCCTCTTCTCCAAGCTAAAGAGACCCAGCTCCCTCAGCCTTTCATACTAAGGGAGATGTTCTACTCCCTTAGTCATCTTTGTGTCTCTGTGCCAGACTCTTTCAAGCAGTTCCCTGTCCTTCTTGAACGGAAATGCCCAGAACTGAACGCAATATTCCAGATGCAGTCTCACTAGGGCAGAGTAGAGGGGGAGGAGAACCTCTCTTGACCGACTAACTACACCCTTTATAATACATCCCAGGATGCCATTGGCCTTCTTGGCCATGAGGGTGCATTGCTGGTTCATGGTCTTCCTGCTGTCCACAAGGACCCCAGGTCCCTTTTCCCTAACAGGTCAGTCCCCGACCTATATTAGCACATGGGGTTATTCTGTCCCAGGTGCAAGACTCTACACTTGTCCTTGTATTTCATCAGATTTCTCCCGGCCCAGCTCTCCAGCCTGTTTAGGTCTCACTAAATGGCAGCACAGCCTTCTGGTGTGCCAGCCACTCCTCCCAGTTTTGTATCATCCACAAACTTGCTGACAGTGCATTCTTGCTCCCTCATCCAGGCCATTGATGAACATATTGAATAGCGCTGGCCCCAGTACTGACCCCAGAGGGACACAAGAATGTATACTTCTCTCTCTCCTTTTGTCATTCTAACCCTGCTAGTGACACACCCATTTGATATATCTTTTAAATAAGCACACAGTAGATTCTTGCTGTCTCATCTGGTCATAAGGTACCTGAAGGACTAGCCCTTGCGCATAACTTACTTTTATTTTTTTTCCTTTTTACAAAAGCACATAACCAAATATGTTTCTTTCTAACAAACCAATATACATACCACTTCCCCAGTTACCTAGCAAGAACTTACATTTTTATGATTCACACACTTCATGAGGACCAGTTCCCTGTAAGCTCGCTTGGCATGAGTCTGGTTCTGAAATGGTCTGCTGAGCTTCTTAATGGCCACGTTTCTGTCAAGGATGGCATCATATGCAGCACTGCAGTAATTACAAACACACGGGTTATGCATCTTAGAGAATATCCTGTATTTCTCAAGAAAAAATTCTGAGTCTTAAGTCTACAGTTGCCTTTTTTTCCACTTAGAAAAATACAGGGTCAAAAGGAGGAGTGAGTTTCTAGTGAGAAAAAAAGAAGACACCAAAAGGAAACATGTACTACCACATCAGCAGAAGACAGCATGCACCACTAATTCTGAACTCCAGTTCCATAGGAAATTAACACTTATTTTCAAGGTGTGGGAAAAAAATAATTCCATAAGTTCAAATAAAAATACAATAAAAAGTGGATGAGACAAAAAGTTTTTTCATAAAGCAACTCTCTGTGCATTGGGTACAGTGGAGTTTTGCTTCTTCCTATCATGATTAAGGACATCTCCACCAAGGGGCTCAATGAACAATTGTCCACTTTTATCTAGAATGAAGTTTGTATTTTCCTTATGATATTTCTAAAGGAATCAAGTTATTTAACCATTCTTTAAGATCATATAGTCCAATTCCAGAAATATACCTAGAAACAACCATTTCACATAATTTTTTTACCATTTGTTAATGAAAAGATTTGTTACATACTCTCTGCTAAAAATTTGGAAAACATGAAGAAATACAGGCTCTTGTTTGCAAAGTGAGCTTTTAAAGCTGGGCTCCTAAAATTCTCCTTAAACTTTTAAGTATTTTCTACAACCTTTAGTTACTTTGACAGTCTCCACCTTCTATGAATTTGAACCACTTATTTTGGTAGTTCAGATCTGACTACATAAATTTTGACAGCAATATTTCACAAAGCACGCTAATTCTTACAACTATGTTCCCAAATGGACAGTACTTAGACCCTCTTCCTGATTCACTCTTTTATCAAGAATGAGGAAAGGTGTGACATTTTCTTGTAGTCCCTGAGAAGCAACAATGTATTTCCCCAAAGGTAAATCAACCACTAGTTGTTCTAAAAAGAAGGACATTTTAAAGTATCAAAGTAAATATTCAAAATCCTGTATTTTTTTCTTATTAATTCCTGCTTAATACAGATATTCGGTGACACTCAGAGTGTTACTGACCAAGTACAGAGCAGAAAGCAATGCAACCATCAGAAGCTTAGTTACAGAGCCAACAAAAAAACCTCAAGTGCTCTATGTAAGTGAAAAAGAGTGTTGCCAATGTATGTCTTGGAAACCACGGAGATGGAGAAGAATAAGAAACATTTCAATTACACTACTCCTGCATAAGTAACACACCAAATACGTCCCACAAATAAGAATAATTGTTTGTTAAAGGTGATGATGAGTTTTGCAAAGTATTCTTTTGGTGGTTTAGCCCCAGGTGGGAACCGGGCACCACGTGGCCACTTGCTCACCCCCCTAGTTCCCTCATGGGAGGGAGGAAAGGGATTAAAATACAAACCCCCGTGGGCTGAGAT
>NW_008615592.1:10291-13959 GCF_000691845.1 Merops nubicus | reverse complement strand
CCGGGGAGTAGCGCGGCCTGGAAAGGGCGCGGGGTGCTGGACTGGGAGCCGCTGGAAATGGAAAGTCTCTTACGTGGCTGTGATGGGAGTGACAGCTCGCGGGAAATCGTGTACATAAACAGGCTGGGGAGTTCGAGGGAGGTTTGTTAAGGAGGCTTTAAAACGCAGAGGTAGCACATAGAAGGAAAAGGAGCTTCTAGGAGCTCTGTTGTTTATTATCCTTTTCTGTAGACAGACGATGCTTACTTTGTGTCTCTGTAATGATCCTGCTGCTGCACACGGGTTCTTCTGCTGTTAGAACTTGTTAGGTGATTAGTTTGGTTTTGTTTACCAAGCTGTTGAAATTCCAAACAGTGAGTGTGAGTAGAGTTTGAAGGCTCTGACATCAGCTGCAGTGCACTGATCTCTGTCTGACAGCATCAGCAATGATCTCTGTCTGACAGCATCAGTGAGATGCTTAATTCATTAATTCATTAATATTTACATGCTCTCATCAGACAGCCATGGTCCTCTGTGGCTCTTGTGAAGTCAAGCCTTACAAACACTAGATGAGAAGAAAATAATTCTGTCTTCTGATCCCCACTGCTTTTTAGCTAGGTGATAAAGAGAAAAGAAGGGAACTGAGTTTTCTGCATGTCAGCTCTAAAAGTTCCAGTGAACTGTCGATGAATCTGAATCCTTTTTGGTTCTGCAGAATTCTCCAGCCTTTCCTTAGCTGGCCAGTAGTATGGGTGAGATGTGATGAGTATGGTTTGGCACTTGCAGGTAGATATAATCAGGCTACATTTTTAAGAAAGCTTTAGCAACCTCTGTTGCAAGTATGTCTTATTTTCAGTTCTTGCTGTAGCTTTCACGCTCATATTAGCTTGGATAGGCTCTTGATTGTCTCTGTGCCATTCACTGGCTTGTCTCTCTTTGCTTATCTTTCCAAGCAAGCGTTTCTGAAGTATTAGAGCCAGTCATTGTTTGTGGCTTTCAAACCAAAAACCAGACCTTTGTATCTGTGTGTGCTCTCTGCCAGATACTTGTGTTACCTGTAACCAGTCCGTGTGGATCTGGCAGAGGGTCTGGTCTTTCATCAGGAGATTCCTCTGGCCTGTTTGGCTTGCTGTTGCTGTGAGGATTTCTGCAATATGCTTCCTTATGGATATAATGTCCTCAGATGAACTTGGATCATGTGTCAGTCCCAAAGACTGTGAAGATTGATGTGCCCTAGTTTGCTCCTAAAATAAGGAGGAACCTGCTCTTTTTGCCTGTGATTTTTGATGTGGTTGAGATGCCTTTGAAAATTTTATCCTTATGTTAAATATACCCTTTCACTTTCAAGACTAGACGTTTCATTTCTTAGATCTCATGCATCTGTTTATTCTTCGTTAAGGCTGATGTGCTGCATCAAGCCCTTTAAGCCGTCCTCATTTTTGTGGCTCCCACATGAAGGAGAGAAATTTCTGTCACTGAGAAAAATGTGAATATCATATTTCTTGTTAAGAGCAAGAACTCATCATTTGAAGGGAACTTGGACAAAAATACACATAGAAGAATTTAAATTTGAAAGCAGTTGTATCTGTTTTTTCTTTTTTTTCCATCTTTCCTGAGTAGGACTCACTGTGGAGCCTGGCAGAGGGCTCCATTTTGTATTTACTGAGCACCCAGCCTTACGTGCACAGCCTCCAGAGCCTTTCTATTTATTTAATGAACATTTTTTTAATTGATAAGTGGTATTATCTCTGAGCTTTGTAGACTGATGTCTGAGATGACAGTACTGACACCTGCAAAAGCTGTTGGGAAAAGCAGGGGCAGAAGAGAGTTCAGGGAGGCTGGAGAGAAAATCCTGACCCCCAGAATTGCCAGCCTCCTTGTTTCTGCCCCAAGGGAGGAATTCCTGCTTGTTTCCCTGTCAGAAGGCAAGCTCATCAGCATTGCTAATTTCTGTGTAAGTCCACTTTTATACCATGAAATTCCAACCCCCACGTGCTTTATGCAGGGAGATGGGATTTGTTGTGTCCATCCTCTTGTAACCACTTTTGGTACTGCTGTGACTTGTGTGCCTGTGACTGCTGCTCATCCTTGTCATAGTCCTGCTTCAGCACAGCAGAAGGACCTCGTTTGCAAGCAGTACTGCTGTCACTCAGGTCATTTTGTTGCACTAATTGGGCTGTGGAAATTTTAGGGGAAATTAAACAACTACTTTTAGGTAGGATAAAGATGATAGATGATAAATAAAACACATCAGTCTTTTAAAAGAGGTATTCTAGCTTACTAAAATGGGTAAACATTTAACTCCTGCTGCTGAGATTGGTAGGAGCACAGGAGAATAATTTGCTAATGTTTTCTTTCTTGCTGTCCAGTTTCTTTTGGAATGAACACTTTCTGTTCTTGGCACAGAAAATAACTGTGAGATATAGAGATTGATGAAGAAAGGTGTAGTGCAGTATTGCCTGGAAGGACTGAGTATCCAGTTTGTCTGGGAGTCATTCTGAACAACGGATTGATGTGATAAAAAATATCAAGCTGATATATACTTAGAAGCATTTTCCTTTTGGGTAACAAATTAGCTGGAGGTTGTTAAGACATGGTGGCTTTACTTAGCTCCAGGAACCAAGGAATCCAGTCTGGGACCTGTTGGTACTCTATGCTCTGACAGACCAGCACTTTCCCTCCCAAAGCAGGGGACAGGCCCTTCAGGAGAGCAAGGAATTGGTGGCCCCAGAATTTAGGCAACATAAACCCCCAGTCATTTATAATGTGAACTGTAAATACTCATTTTGCTAAAGTAGTTGCTTTGTTGAATGAGTGGTTTTTGTGTTCAGTCTTCAAAGTCTTGGAACCTGGAATTACCAAAGGTCACAGGAGTGTTTTAGGGCAGGAGAAGTGTAAGGGACTGTTCCTGATGCTCTGTGTCATCTTGCTCCTCTTCTTACTCCTGGGTCTTTTGGATCTCATTGAACAAGTTTGTAGAAGTAATCACTAATATTTCAAAAATGACTTTGGGTAATTCCTGAGCTGTTTGTGGTTGAATTTCACTAGGTTGAATTTTCTTGGATGCTCACAACTTCCCAGAGTTGTCTATAACCCCTTCTAATATCTGTCTCCATCTTCTCTACATCTCCAAGTGAAAACACAAGGACACTGACTGTTGGTGTCTCCTGTTGCTTTCTCTCCTCTCCTGTTACATTGGGGCTGTATCTTGTCTCCCCCTTAAAACTAATACCTGTGTAGTATTTTTTTATGCCTGTAAGCTGGAATTTAATTTGTACATGAGCCTTTTTCAACTTCATATTTACTTTGTCATCCTAATATTACGTTCCTTTTTTTTTTCAGCACCTGCTTTTGTGCCTTTAATGGGTTACCTTGTCAGGTTTTGTGTTGTTCCTGTGTCTCTGAGTTCCTTGAGCTCATGGGAACTTTCTAGACCTGATCCAGTTTCCTCAGAGGAAGTCCCATCCCTCTGTTTTCACTTCTGTCTAAATTGTCATTAAAGCCACAGTCCTCCCAGTGGATCATAAACAAAACAATACCTTTTCTTCACATCTGAGCCTTTTTAAACTCATGACCCAGCTTCCTTTTTTTTCCTTTTTGATTTCCACACTACATGTTCAATAACTGAACTTTGGAATGAGGAGGAGTGCATCACATGGGTCACCACCCTTTGGGAACAGGCTTCCCTT
>NW_008615592.1:301-10260 GCF_000691845.1 Merops nubicus | reverse complement strand
CTTGGGGACCGGGTTCCCTTTTTTGGGGGACCTTCCCTGCCTCTCCCACGTCACTGCCTGTCTGCAGGGCCAGGTGTGATGCCAGCTCCTCTACAGAGTGTGTAGAAAGACCTGACTTCTTCCTGTTGTGAAAACACAGTGGGTGCCTCAAGGAGGAATAAATAAACCAGATGGTCATGCTCTCCTAGTAATGGACTTTTCCACCATTCCATAAAGAAATCCATGACTTATGTACAACTTCTATTCATGGCTGTTTGGTAGTTAGCCCATTATTCTTCCTTATTGTTTTTTTTTTTGATAACTTTTTTTTTAATCTTACATTTTCATTAGTCCTCCTTTAGCTGATAGATTAGCAATTCCTTCCTAGTTCATCCCAAAACAAAAGACATTTCCTAACAGGATTTTCTTTTACTTTCTGTGTCAATGAGAAACATTGCCACAGAATATCAAATTTATTTATTTATTTTTAAACCCATCTGTAAAGAGCTCACCAAGGAGTTGCACAGTTCTTGCCAAGTTTCCAGAAGGAGGAGTTATTGCTAAGGAACAGTAAAGAGTTGAGAAAAAAAACATCTGTGATGGAAACAGTGGTGGTTTAACTGTAATGCTTGTGGGTGCTTTCAGATGGTGTGGCTGTTCTGTCACCTGGCTTTCAAACTTCCCAAGTGCTGCTTCCTTCCTGCTACGTAGCTTTAGTCAGCTCTGTAGGTATATATAGATGTAACTATCCAGTGGCTTCAGCAAAGCTGTTGTTCACACTACAAAGCTGTTGCTTAGGGTGGTTGAGCAGAACATTGTTTCTAGCCCAATACACAAACCAAACATAAACCTAAATCTATGACTTCCTTGTTGGTTTTGGTGGCACGTGCTTCTCAGTGGTGTCCAGGTTATGACTGGTGTAGAACACAGCTAAAGAACAACAAAACTGTTTTCACTAGAGGAGCAATAAAACCATCTTGATTTCAGTGAAGAGTAGTACATATAAACAGATGGAATTTGAAACCTGTCCAACTTTCTAAGTGACTTGAATATTTTCAGGTCCCACATCTACACTATTTCCTGTCATTTTCTTCCATTAGTCATTTTTCCATGTTTCCTGTCTCTCCTCAGTTGTGGGAAAAAAGGAGGGAACAACAAAGCTGTCAGAGAATGTGACAGAAGAGAGGTGATCAGCTTCTAAAAAAGCTAAAAAAATCTTTGCCACCTGTATTAAGTCTGAATAATCTTTGCCACCTGTATTAAGTCCATGCCTTCCACTGACCTGCACTTCAGCACTTGAGTTGTCACCTAGCAGGTCTTGTTTTCAGCAACTTTCTAAATCTTGGGGCTTTTAGGAATACCTGTAGCAGCTGACTTCTGTCTATGCTCAAAAGCACTCACCTCAAATTCTTTTCTTTCTCATTTCAGAAGTACTATGGAACCTCTGCAGGCCTGTCGAGGTGGAAGGCTTAAACTCAGCTGTGGAGAGGCTTCTTCCAGTCCAGATGATTTGCTGGCTTAAGCGCTTAATTAGGATGGCTTTTGAACAAGTTGGATTAAATATGGACTCAGTAAGTGTTTCAAACATGCTTTATGTCTTCAAAATGTCACGTGCAGAGAGCACTTCATGTATTTCACCAGCAATCCCTCCGAGCTGTGGAAATGTTTTAATCTTTGAACTGTGGGGAAGTCCTTGAGAGGTCCATGCAGTACTTCAAAGAGCAGTTCTTACTCTGGATTATTGTGGTAGAACCTTTTATCAATCCCAGGAAGCTATGGAGAGCAAAATATACACTGTAAGTTAAAATTACCTATAAGAATCTGTATTGTAGGATTTTATTTGAACTTTGAGATGTCAGGCAGTGTATGCAAAGTATGATGAATATGCTGGGCACCACAGGTGTGGCTGTGGCCATTGTCAGTGATGTCTCCCAGCCTGAATGGAGTGGGGGGAATGAGCTTTTAATCTGTCTCCCCTCAGTCTGTTCTTGTATCAAGCTGGTGATAATGCAGTTATCTTTCCAAACCTCAGCTGTTCTGGGCAGCAGCAAAACACTGTTGCAATAAGAGGGTCTGGTGACACAATACTTGGCAGACTTGCTCTGCCAGGGCTTCCAGTCAACAAGGAGATGGGTGAACTTGGGTAGAGCAGCACTGAGACCTGTTAGCTCAGCCGAGCCAGGTGTTGACTTCATTCACACACCCTGTGGCACAGCTGGTGTCCAGTTTGCTGAAAGTATTGGCCTGCCATATCTTGCATTACCAAAACAGTCATTAGAAGTTTTGATGCACCCAACCACTGCTATGGAACAACCCCAAGGGCATGTGGGCACCAATTATTTCCAAGGATCTGGGTGCTCAGCAGCATCTTGTCTGCAGTCTGAGCAGCCTCCAGACAAGTTTTGCCTCTGGTTTGAAATGTGCTGTGCCTCGGGTGGTCACACAGCCTTTGGCCAGGCTCTGGGGCTGCTGTGGAACCACTTCTTGCACTGAAGGGTGAAGCCAGAGGAAGGAAGGACAACGTGTTTCAGCACTGCTGGGCTGTGGGACGCCCACAGCCACGTCACCAGTCACACTGGCAGGAATTCTGTGCCACAGGGAGCCTGTCTCACTGCTGACAGCCTGGATTTCATCTAAGTTTCTGTGCTGGGCAACCTTCTAACAGGATGTTGAATTTGCTTGAAGCTACAAGCCTTGGAAAACTGAGATCCAAGTAGTACATTCATATCTACAGCCATAAATAAACACTGGCCAAGTTTTTAAATTGCCATCCAGTGCTCTCACTGTGCACTAACAACTTACTCTGTGTTAGACTCTTCCCATTATTCTCTCTCCTCTTCAGATTGTTTTCATTGCCTTTCCCTGTGCTGAAGTCTCTCCTGCTCCCTTCTGGTTTGTTTTCTTGTTTGTTTTTTTGCTTCTCTTCTGCTTCATCCTGTAGCATTCTCTTGGGATTCAAGTCTCATTTCATTTCACATAACTCTGGTAAACAGCAGAGCAAACAAAGTACAACAAAAACAAATTCAGTCTCTCTTGAGACAGTATAGCTGAAGTCTGAACTACAGTCAAAACAGTTTGATGGGGCCTGGTGTGTTGGGGTGCTGGGGGCAGTTTTCTCTAGGTGAATGTGTATTTCTTTTTAGGACAAAGCTTCATTCTTATCTATTTATTTTCGCCCTTTTCTTTGCTCTTTAATTTCCCTGTTACATTTTCATGTTTATGCCAACTAGTAGTTATTTTTATTAAGACTGACACTAGTCCTGTGTTAGAAGAGCTCTGAATTAAAAAAGAAAAAAGATAATTTGGGGAATTATTTGCAGAATTATGTAGCTTTATGGATTTTTCATGATTGGGTGGCTTTTCTTGAAACACTTTGAAAAGAGGTGTCTAACTGTCTGACCCAACACAGAGGCTTTGTTGTCTTGAAAGTGGACAAATTATGCTTTTGAAGGTGCTTCCAAATCTTGAATCCTTCTTTGTTCCCTGATTTATTGCTTTGAATTTAAACTTCATGTCACCAAGGCTGTGTGGGAACTTCAACAGCCATAGCTACATTGCAAGGACAAAACCAAATTTTGTGCCAGGTCAGGTGTAGAACGTATGGAGCTGACCGATAAAAAGTTCAGTGTGTTATATATTACATTTTATTATACTCTAGCATAAGAGATTTTAATTTATAGATATGTTTAGCACAAGCATAGTATGGACAGGTAAGGGAAAAGTACTCCAGAATGATACACAAATCAGTTAACTAACAGCTGGCTTCTTTTCCCTTCCCATCTAGGTGCTCTGGTCAAGCAAACCTTATGGTTCATCTCGAAGTATTGTCAGAAAAATTGGTACCAACCTGTCTCTTATTCAGTGTCCCAGAGTCCAGTTTCAGGTGAGTGTTCTCAGCAGTGCAGAGCATGTCTGTCGCTGTAATGAGAGAGGGATTTGCTCTTGCATCAGAAGATTTTAAGCAAATAGGCAGTTCATTTAAATAAATGACTGGGGGGTTTGTAAAAGCAGAATGTGATAAACAGGACACACAGGAGAAACTTCATTGTTCCCCCTTCCAGTTCAGATTTTTTCCAAACACAGATTCTTCAGCATCTCTACTGCCTAAAACCTGAATCCATGTTGCTGTAACACACGTAATGAAACTTGAAATAATTTTTTTTCCTAAGGAAATTGGAACTTTTAAAATGAGGCAATACACCATGAAAAAGGTATTCTCCAGGAAAAAATATATTAATAAAAGAGAAAAACGTTTGAAACTTACTTCTATAAACAATACTTAAAAGCTAGACTTATGAAGCATGTAAAGATGAACAATATCACTTAAAAACATTGGGAAAAACAAACAATTTTATCAGAAAGTAAAATATGAGTAACACGATACCCAAGTAGCCTGTTTCCTTTTGTTTTAAATACCAGGCTGGCAGTGTGTAAGTGAAGGGGAACATAACCTCTGGGCAGCTTCCCAACTCGTTTGTTTTTAACTCCAGCTGGGTGGGGAACATAAAGTTGAGTGATGGGACTCATCACCCACACTAAGATGAGGTGATTTCCACACTGCTCACTGTTTAAATTAATTTCTTAATTCTGTGTGAAATACCTAGATGTGAAATTATAGTAGCAAGCTCAGTTCAGGTCACCACAGAAGCCTCTCTTAAATAATTACACTGAGAAACTAGGGGGGCAACCATCTCCTGCTGCTACTGAAACTAGCAGCTTGGTGAAACTTAAGAAATAAATATATACATTGTGGGGGTGGGAATTTGTGCAGGTGAGGAGGACAACAAAGTGATGTGCTGGAATTCAACTTTTGGATATATAATTAACAGTAGTAAATAAAACTCCTCAGATTGGAAAGGAAGTGAAGTCCTCCTATAAGATGTCTGCTTTTCCCTACTGTAAAGGCCATTCCAGGGGAGATGGTGCTCATTTGCAGCCAGTTGGCCTTCTCTCAGTGTGGCATGTAAAAGAAGACATTTCTGCTCTGTGTTCATGCAAAGAGCTGTAAAATACATCCAAGGAATCTGTTCCTGAATAGTTTTAGTGTTGAAATAAAAAATACCTGTTTGTCTTTGTCTGAATGCTGTGTTAGATAGAATAAATAAAATATTGCCTTTTTTCATTCAGTCAGCTTTCACAGATTTTAGGCACACTAAGTATAAATGTTCATCTTCTGTTAGATGAAAGGATCCTAAATGTAGAAGTACAGTTGTTAGAGTTGATTGAATCAGAAATGTGAATTTCAATATTTGAGCCTTGAAATGCATTACAATTGATACGGTTTATGCGGGCTTTAAAGTATTTTAGTATATAAACTGCTGAATGTGTAAAAGTGTGGTGTTAACATCTGGTTTTTATGTCTTTATCTGGGTGTTAAGATTCTATAGTCAAGTGCAGTAATGGTCTCGATGGTTTTTCTGCTGCTGCCACTGCTGCTTTCCTATAGCTGTCTTCTCCTCTCTTTCTCTTGCCAGCTTTAGCTCTATTATGAAAGGACCATGCACTGAACCTTGCTGTAAGTCCCTTGAGTTAAAACCCAAAGCCTTGCTCGCCTCCTCTGAGGGTGCACGTGTATCATCAGTGCCTCGAGCTTCAAAGAGCAACAAACTTGCCACAGGTCTTCATTTTCTGTATGATAAATGAATAAGAGAAATTGAAAGAGTAGCTCTGATATGATCATTCTTTCTTCTTTTCTAGCAGGTTTTTGTTAGTTAGATTGAAAAAAACTTTCTTCTTTTCTAGCAGGTTTTTGTTCAGTTAGATTGAAAAAAAGAGTAGTAGCCAAACGTTTTGATTTTTGAGGTCTGTTGTAGTATCTTGTCTGGGTGGATCTTGCCATAGTCAACATATAAATTAATTGCTAACTGCTGATTATGTATTCAGGAACAGTGGCAGAGCTTACCTGACGTACTCTGCGTGGCATGAACAAATAGAAGAATCGTATGAACCATTTTCATATGTCACATTTTTAAGGTTCATCTGTAGCGCTTAGGAGAAAATAAACTTACCAGTGTAGCCTAATGAACCATTTTCATATGTCACATTTTAAGGTTTATCTGTAGCACTTAGGAGAAAATAAAGTGAAACTTAACCAGGGTAGCCTAAGTAGACTCAGCCAAACACAGAGCACTGTCTCTCTCAATAACATCCTTCTGCTGCAGCATCTCTGTCCTAGTCCTGTGCTTCTCCTGTTTGTCTGATGGAAACCTGGTAATGCAACAGAAATCTCCATTGCAAGTGCTGGCAGAGCAGTTGTCCCAAGTTTTCATGAGCTGAGCTTGGCTGGAGGAACAGGGAAGTCACAGAGTTATTTAATCATCGTTCTACAGACAGGCAACGGTTTTAAGAGACAAGTATTGGCTTTTAACCTTTAATTTAAAGTAAAAATCTTGCATTAACTTGAAATTGAAAACCCACTGCTCTGGAAGGCTGTTTTGCTTTTAGGGGTAGAGGAAAGAAACATCTGTATATGAGGTAACAAGCAGATTCTGTTTACACGTAAATACAAATTAAAAAGTAAGAAGAAAGTTGCACCACAACGTAACAGAAGGTTTGCTGCCAAACATTGGATTGCAAGTTGTTTACCTCATGATGCAGGAAACCTGGTGGTGGTAAATTTGTTACTTACTATGGATTTATAAAATTATTTTTGATGATGTGTAGTGCCTTTATTTAAATAAGGCTTTAATCTTTTGTTGGTAATTATTCCTCACATGGCCATTGCCATCAGGAAAATCTGTATCCCCTGCAAGGAGTGGTAAACCTGTTATGGATTTTTTTAATTCTCATTAACATTAATACAGATGTTACAGCCATGAAAATGTCTTAAAAAAATAAAATAAAAAAGCCAAGGAAAGCTCAAACAATGTAAATCCTAACGTGCAGTGTAGAATTTAGACTGTTCTAAAGAGAGGCAGAGGGTGATGGCATTAGGCACAACTGTTAATGTCAGAAACAAGTCACCATCTGTGCTGATGCCACCTGGAAGAGCCCCGTTGGTCCTGGCTGCCCCAGTGGTGCCAGTACATGCTCCTGGGAGCTGTGCTGCAGGCTCACAGACAGGTTGTGAGAGTGTGAGGTGAGGATGACTAATCTCAATTCCCAGAGCTGTTTGTAACAAATCCTGGGGAAAAAACAACCCCAGCCCAACTTCAATCTCCCTGGGGCTGGTGTATCAAAGGCTACAACTGAAACACCTGTGGGTGTGCTTCAGGAATGGTTCCACCTCATCCCGACTGCAGCCCTGCTGTGGTAGCTCAGCTACAGGCCCAGGGTAACGCCAGCATTTCATGGTTGCTGACACATAACAGTTCCCTCTTACAGAGGGGAGTTGCCTGTGTAGAAACAGCTTTTTTTCTTTTTTCCTTTCTTCCCCTGTGTCCTGAACACACCTTTATTCTTGTACAGAAACTCTGGAAGTTGTAGGAGAAGGGACACATAGAATTTCGCTTTCAGAGAAAGACTACATCAGAGCAAAAGACTTGAGAAGTACTAGTAGCCTTAATGTCTTTTTTAACTACTGGTTATGAGTGTAATGTAAAAACAGGTTATTTGTGTTAATGTAGCAAATGACTTGAGAACGTTGATGTTTGCTTGCCTCTAAGGCAGTGCTTTGCATGGGATTTTCTGTTCAGTAGTGTCACCTGGTGTAGTCAGCCCTCAGCCTCTCTGGAGTGTTCAGCAGACCAGCTGGGATAGTTTGAAGTTGGTGACATGGTTCTGGACCAGGCCCAGGACAGAAATAAACATGCTAAGGCTGGAGATGTTTTTTGCATGTATGTGCTAATAGTTACGTGTAGCCTCACTAGAAGTAGTGAGTAAAATACCAGTGACTTGGGCTTGCAGTAGTGACTCTAACACCTTCAATTTGTCTTGAAAATGTAGCTTACTTCTCATGGCACAGAAGGAAACCATCCGAATCACCTTAGAGACGATGCGGTGGCCTCCTTTGCAGACGTGGGGTGGGTGGCTCAGGAGGAAGGTGAAGTCTCTACAAGGCTCAGGTATGTGTCTCATATCTTCTCTTTGAAATTCCAAACTGGGAGGTAGAAACCTGTCTTCTGTCCAGCAAGAATCTCCTGTATGGTGGGGCCAGCCAGGAGCGTGGGGAGGAGCACCAGAAAAGGCAGGGTCTGGAAAAGGAGCAGTGGAGGTGAGACAAACAAGAGTATGAATGAAGATTGATTTGGGAACATGTAGAGGATTGGCTTTCTACAGGGAAAACTGGGGTTTATTTACTACTTTGCTGCAAAGAATTGCACGTGACAGCTTCAAGCAACCCCATCCCCACAGAATCATCTGTGCAGCTGTGAGCAGACACGTGCTGTCCTGCACATTCCTCAGAAACAACGTTCTGATACTCCAGCACATGGCACATTTGTTTTCACCTTTCTGGGTAAGGCTCTGCTAAAGACAATTAAAAAACTAGGGTTTGTATTTCATCTTTAATCTTCATAAGGAAAGCTGGCAGGGAAGTGATATAAAATACTGCTTTTATTTGCACAGGGATGTTTTCGTTAAGGATTGAGCCATAAAGCTGTTCTGTTTAATGGAGACAACAGGGAGAATAGCTCTTGGGTGCTTCAAAGAACTCATCAGGAGAGATGTAGGGCTGGAGTATTTGCTGGGACATCTGCGTGTGTAGGGGGAAGGGGGACAGATGGATGTGGGATGGGACTGAAATAATCCTGCAGATACACAGTGACCGTAAGGCAGAGCAGGGAGTATTTCAACGTGCACCATTCACCACCTCTCTGCACAGATCCTGGAGGGGAGCTGGTATGTGTGAGTTGTTTCCCAGGCACTGGAAATGCTCTGTTTTGACAAGATCACATAGGTGTTACTGTTAAATATCTGCATTCTCTCTATACTTCAGTTAACAGTCTTGCAGACAGGGTTTTTTTCTGCGAATGCCATTTTATAAAGGAAGCAACTAAATGACATCACTTTTCCCCCACTTAAAGGAGTAGCTATTTAGGCATAACATTTTTCCCCAGTATTTCCCCAGTCAAGACATTTCCTTAAATCCTGCTCGGAGCAGAAAATACCCCTTGCTGTTTGGTTCTTCTGCTTCTAGAAGGCAGGGGTTGAAGAATGAGTAGACCACTGGCTCCTTCCACCTTCCTGACATAGGGCAAGCAGGGAGATGGCTGCTACAGGAGCCATCCTGTTCTCCTCTCAGCTTTACTTACTCTCTATTCCTACCTACATAAAACCACCTAAATTTTAACGTCCATGATAATATTCAGTTCTGCTTGATTCAATTTCTGCAAGTTAAGGAGGACTGAGGAGTTAAGAATGTGGTCATATTTTGCAGTTATAACATTTATGATAAACTGTTGTCATTACCAGTTCTACTTACAGAATCATGGAACAGTTTGGGTTGGAAGGGACACTGCTAAAGTGGAGGACTGTCCCTTCAGAAGTCCAAAAAAACATAAAAATATGCTTTTGAACTATGAAACTCGTCCTTCTTCTACAAAGGATTCAGCTACCAGTGCCTATTTGCAGCCCATTGGGGGGAAAAATGGCACCATTTTGGGGGAAAAAAATAAATCTTAATTCCAAAAAAACCCACAATAGACCTGAAGCAGAGAAACGGGGTGAGGAAGAATGTCAAATCCTGGAATGGGATTCACAAAAAGCTGGCCTGGGGAAGAGAAGAAATAGAGCTAGTCATGCAAGCAGAAGAATGTGAAGCTCTTATTTAAGCTCTAGAGTGTCTTGGTGGAGGTGATTTATGTAATGACAGTTTTGAAGTCAGGCCTTTCAGCTTTATAGAACCACAGAATCATTCTAGTTGACCTTGACCTTCAAGGTCAGGTGTTCCCCCACCACTGCCAGGTCACCACTGCCCCGTGTCCCTCGCACCACATCTCCACGGCTGGGAAACCCCTCCAGGGATGGGGACTCCACCCCTGCCCTGGGCAGCCTGGGACAGGGCCGGACAACCCTGACAGGGGAGAAATTGTTCCTCATGT
>NW_008615592.1:0-270 GCF_000691845.1 Merops nubicus | reverse complement strand
GGACTCCACCACTGCCCTGGGCAGCCTGGGACAGGCCTGGACAACCCTTGGGAGAAGAGCCCAACCCCCACCTGGCTCTGTTCTCCTTTCAGGGAGCTGTGGAGAGCTTGCACTCCTGCTTTTTGTGTGATGTTTAGTTTTTTCCTTTTACGAAGCCTTTAACAAAGGAATCCTGTGCTCTTTCTGTGGCAGGTCAGAGGCGTGGTCCCTCGCGGGTGGGCGGCGCCAGGCCGGGAAGGCCCCGTGCAGCCAGGTGTCCTCCCACAGCCC
>NW_008615591.1:2174-30996 GCF_000691845.1 Merops nubicus | reverse complement strand
GCCAAGAAAGAGGGCTCGCTTCACACACAGGCTCAGCTGTGCTTCCTGTCTGTTTAATCCCACCAGTACTGCGTCTGGTTTGATAGTGCCACTTTTCAGACTCCACTAGAATTATTTCCGATTTTCAATTGGCATCACTTCTCGTGAGTTGAGGGGGTTTTAATGGAGTATTTTAATGATTATGCTCTTCAAGGAACAGTTTTTTGTGCCCTCATCTCAAAGTAACAGGCAATTAGTGAACTCAGCACACTCTTAAGTGTTAGCTCCCTGGATCCTAAAAATACAGTCAATAAAATATATTGTCTACCTTTAAAGAAACAGGCAAACAATTTTATGGGAGAAAATATTTTCCCACATGACATCCCTGACACCACAGTTAAAAGTTAAAACTTAAAAGTTCAAAATAAATTTTATACACTTGGCTACCTCCTGTTTTGATGTTCAGTCAGCACGATCTCTCAAAGCTTTACATCGTCAAGACCTTTGTGGGAAATGGTTCCCATGACAGGGGTTGAGCTCTATGACAAGAACTTTTCTGTTTATACAGACACAACATTTTTCTCATAGGAGCTAATTTCAAGGAATCATAATTTAGGACAGGGGGCTGTCCTGAGAAAGAAATTAATGATATTTCTCAGAAAGCTAAAACTACCAATGCCTAGAATAAAGAAGGGTCTTGAAGAAAGCATATAGTCATGTGCAAGACTAAAGACATTGGTCTAATATTTACACTTTGTCTGAAGCCCTAACTCTTAAGAATAGTTCCAGTTCCCTATTCTAAGTCCACAACAATATTTGGCTTAGGGTCTAGTAGAGCACAATAGAGGAACTGGAAGCGAGGAAAGGATCTCATTTGTAAACAGCTCTGTAATTGTTTTTATTCTGGCCTTTGGAACACATACTTTTCCACCAAAAAATGGCATCTTTATTTTTCCCCTGCTGAAGCACTCAGGAAAATTTACGTCTGTTAATCTTGGGTGGTTTGGGACTAAATAAAGATGTTATGCTAAGCAGTATACAGAAATGTAATAGCTAGTATCTCACAGAAGCCTACCAACCCTAGGTTTTAATTTTGAATAGAAGCAGCATGACATTCTGTAACCAATTACAGGACACTCATACTGCTGAAGCAAGACAATTGAATTCAAATTAATTGTCTCTTATTTGAATGCAAGAGGTTAAAGGAGATTTTTCATACATTTATTTGTTTTTGAGGAAATGACTGGTATAGTGACACAAATATGTGCATGGGAGATCCACATACTGTCTTCAATTCTCTTTATTCAAGACAGAAAGTAGATTGAGAAAGCTGCATGCAGTAAAGAAGAGTTATAACCTGGAACCATGTGTTAGCAAAGCACTAGCAGATGCAGGGAAAGAACTATGATTTCTTGTCAAGACCACTCAGCTGTGTTGGTATATGTTCAGGAAGTAGTATTCTACAGAAAATAGTGTCTCCCATAGAAAATGGAATGTCTTCATGCACCACCTATCCACCCTTTCTTGATTTTACACCCTTTCTTGATTTTACACCTTTTGAACAAATCTTTCAGTTTGTTGTTTTCTCCAGAACTTTTATCATTACTCAGTTAATCAAGCAAAAGGCAGAGAAGCCAGTGTTTTTGAATAGCCAACTGCAACTCACTGACTTTTGGTCTGTATTCATCAGGAGCTGCATCGCATATAATTTTTCTAGTCCTGGAGGTGAGAAGAGTTTGGGATTAACAATTCAAAGCTTTTAAGTCCTTACATGAAAAGTGATTTACTTGGCTGGCCTTTTTGGAAGCATTAATGACAGAGTGATGAGAAGGAAAACAGCTTAGAAATTATGTATGAACAAGGGGCTTCCACAAGGTTTGTGCAACACTGACATTATTGAAATTGATTTAATTACTGTCAGCTAATGTGTTTTCACTCTGCAAAAGGTGCATTTCTCTAGAAAAAAAAAATCATATACGAACCATACAAGCCACATAAAAAGGAAAATTCATAAAAGATACAAATAGGTGTTGCCTCAGAGTTTTCCAGCTTTAGTTAAAATAAATATTGGCCCCCACAGGTAGGACAACTAACCAGAACCCTTTTTTTAACATAGAAAGCATCTTCACCACCTGTGTTCTCCAAAACAACCCAACAGCAAAGACTTTTTCCTCAGTATCTGATTCACAAATTAGTAGTAGCTTGCAACTTCCACACTAGGCAGCAGCAGCAGGAAAAAGTCCAGCACTACTGTTCGTAGCAAATGCAGTTGTAGGGGGCATGCAGGTTTAGTGCCCACAAGATGACTATCTGTGATTGTTTCTGATCAGTCCTGGAACACTCAGAAGCAGAGTGGAAACCTGTTCTTTAACAGTGCCTTACTGTTGTGTTGCTTCCTGGAAATCTCTTAAAAAGATCCCCAAATAACCTCTCTTCACAGATTTCTTCCTTGGAATCTTCCTTTACATTTGATGCGTCCTAAGAAAAAACATCCTAAATTCCTCCCCAGAGTTCTGTGAATTTCTTCTTTTCCGTATCCTGGAGTGTTTTAGCCCTTCTGCAAGTTTCTTTACCAAAACTATCTCACTTTTAGAGACAGCAAACATCTTGTTTGATTATCAAAAATTCCACTATCATATAGGTATCACATAAAAAGTACACAATTACATCTATGAGCATTCTGTATATTGCAAGACTGAAGTCAAAAAGCATAAGCAAGCAGTTGACAATAACCATTTCTCTAAATAAATTTATCCACAAGCCACATTCCCTCTGTTTCAAAGTAATACACACAGGAGGAGCCAATATTGTGCTAAAGTCTTTGTGCTTGTTATTGCAGTAGGGTCTTGGAACCGTTATTTGAAAGTCAGCTGCCGAAATCTGGTACTGAGAGCTGTCATCTGCTGCCTGACTATTAGCTGCCAACAGATTTTCATTTCTATTGCCATGGAAACAGAGGCTGGCATAATTCAGAGAAAAAGAAAGAAAAGTGTTTTAAGCAGCCAGAGTTTTCAAACTTTGACCCAAGATGGAATTTGCCTTTATTAGCCATAAAGGTCACACTAAGAGAGTCAGGCAGGAATAGTGTGTGGCATTGCCCCTTCTTCCAGTCTCACAGCTGTCAAAACCATGAACCTGGCCTCTGGATGTCAAGTATACCTTCTGGCTGAGGTAGCTGTCTTCCCAAGGGCATGTGGAGGGAGTATGAATACCTGAGCTTTGTTGTTTGCAGTGCTGGAGAACACACCAGATGTAAGAACCTGGAAGAGGCTTTAAGAAGCACCACAATCACTTCAGGTCTTGCCTAAAGACTCGCATATTGTACCAAGAAAATGTATTAAACTGTATGAGATGCATTTCCTGTTGCAATCATAAAGCATATCTGAACTATTGGAAAACTAAACTGTCATATGTCTTTATATAATCCTTAAATTAAATTATTGCAATAGAATAATAAAGGGAGTCAAAACTCACCCAGTTTTAAGCTGGGCCCTACTCTGCCCCAGACTTAGTAGACATTTCCTAAATCTATTAGATACTGAAACATTCATGTAGTTGCTTTCGCTATACCTGACAGCGATGGACTAGAAATGCAGTTTCTATAAAACTTTATATATTCTAGATGAAGTTTTCTCCCAACTAGAAATTTTGAAATTTGTTATATCTCTCTGATATTTTGAAAATTGATTCATCAGTTTAAATTCACACATGACAAGAAGTGATTAACTAGGGAACTTACCCCTACTTTCCTTTTTTTTTATTTTTTCATGGGTATTATTCATGATTTTGAACAATCATCTGACTTTTAAAATTAGAACAAAAATTACAGCTTAACTACTTATTTGAATCTGTACTTTTGGCATTTTAGTTAGCTGGTATACTTATGGGCTCTTTATTAACAGAATTTAATGGTGTCTTGCATTTGACTTCTTGGACCCTCTATCTGTTATAGCTCTGTGTGCAGTTTTTCATAGACTTAGATGACGCTGACTTTTTTTTTTCCCCCTTCTTTATTGTATATGAGCTTTTCTTTCCTCTCTCTTACTTCAAGAAAACTAAGAGAGACCTGGTAGTGTTTTTCCCTGACCAGTGAAGTGTCCCCTATGCTACCCACAGTTTCTAATTCGGATCATGCAAGCCAGAGGCTTAAACATATTGAAGTTTCTGCCACACTACTTTTCTTCCTTTAGTACATCACCTCCAGAGATCATAAAGAAGTAAACAGATTCTGTGTGCAAGTATTGTGCCTCCATTCTCAAAATAGCCCAAACTACTGCCCTGAACACAAAGCACAGCACAATGAGCATATTCTGCTTCTGTATCTAACCTCTTTAACTGTTATGAGAAGATTTGAAGGTCAGTTCTAACCCACAGCATCTTTCATGATGCTACTGCAGAGTAGTCTTAATTTGGGTTAGGAAAAAGAAACACAGTCTGTCTTGACACTTGTTATATTTGTTGTTAAACTAATGCTTAGAAGCTGGAAAGGCAAGGTAAAATATAGCACTGCAAGAACAAAAAAGTGCATCAGTCTTGTGCACAGGTATGCCTACATACCTATCTCTTTTACTGACTGCAAGCCTCAGTGGGAAGGACACTGCTATCAAAAGGAAACACACAGGCCAGACCTTTCCATCCCATTCTGAAGTATACAGTAAGGATATGAGGCAGCTAACAACCAGAGGAATAAATAGAACAATACATTCACTCACAGAATATGATGAAGCAAAAAAAGGAGTGAGCAGAGTCATAAACCAAGTAATGGGAGAAGAAATAAGCCAGATCATTAGCCCAGTTCCAATCATACAGTAATTGCCAAGGAACAGTATCATTACATATGTAATCTTTCCATCCTGGTTGTGATGTTGTCCCACCATCACTGGGAACACTGCTTGTAGTGAACAGGCAGGCAGCCCTTCCCATAACCAGAAACCCTACACAGCACATACACTACAAAAACAAATTTTCCCCACTCACTGCAAACAGAGGCAGATTTATATTGTTAACTTTAGAGACAGGACACCTGATGTTAACTGTAGAGGAAGGGCATCTGGTGGTGAGTTCCTAATTGGCTTTCACCCAAGATTGGCCATGCCTGAGAGAAAACCAAGAGGAAGATCTTTTCTGCCTGGTTGTGGACATCACCCATATGTCAACCCTGATTCAGGGCTTGGGGTTTAGACCCCAGCACTTCACTACCTGATTCTTGTTTTAAAGGATTCAAGAACTAAAGTCACAGATATTGTAGTCCAACATGTTGCTTCCAGCCTGAAAGAGTGGAACAGCAATCAGGGTGAGAAAAGGGTTATCATAGTTAGTATATCCAGGTGATTAATAGTAATTTTTCATAGGAGTGGACATCTTTTTCCCTCCATCCTACTCACTATTTTTTTAATTTTTAAAAGAAGTTTACTCTAACCTGTATCACAACTGAATGAAAAATCGCAACACTTAAAAGTAAATTTGGTCTTTACTTGGTTAATGGTATTAGAAATTCTTAGACTGCATTTTCATTCTTCTAATTATATAAGCAAAGGGTAGAAAAGTCTTTCCTGAAATGAATGACATCAAAGAATTACATAATCATGTAAACAATAGCACATGGGAAATCAAAGGCAAAACAAGAAACATAACATACCTCACAAGGAAGTGCAAAACCTGGCACACGGGCATCATCACTCCTCTGCCAGCTCTCAGAATTTGGAGAAACAATTAGTATCTCATGATCTGCAGCCACTTACCCTAAGTAAGCCGAAGAAAGAAATAGCTTAATTCTGTTTTGACAGTTCTCCTGAGTACCTCCTCTGATCAGGAGGATCTCGACAGGATCACAGACACTCTGAGAAAAGGAGAAATTTAAGTAAGGGAGCTTGGAAATGATGAAGGTGGAGATAGCAAACAGAGGCAAAGGCAGAAGTGACATTCAGAGAATTAGGAAACAGAAGAATGTGTTCACAGTAAGCAGAGGTGAGAAAGACGTGGTAACTTTTGTCCAGTGGAAGCAGTTGTGTTTCAAAAATATCAAGATACTGATAAAAAGAGGGAATAATGACACAAAGAGGAAGTTTAAAGAAAAGAGTGGATCTGTGAAACTTCCATAGAAACGTCCCTTACAAACCATAGACTAAAATTTTGTCTTCAGATAACTACTCCAGTGTTTGCGATGCATAACCATTGGCACTTTCACTAGATTATTTCCTTGAAGTGTTTTGTCAGGGCATCATAAAACGTGCCTCCTTTCCCAAATGTAGAAAGCCACTTTTAGGTCTATTTCCAACGCTATAATCTCAGACTTCTTTGCTATTATCACCGTCTCTTGAGATACTAAGCATTAACCATATGAAGTTCTGAGTTTCTCAGCTTGCCACTTTTTTACACTCGAACACTTACACCACCTTGGAAAGGTTAGGTCTCCTTCTGAAATAAAAGAAAGATTTTCATTCCTAGGTTTTTTTTTTCAATGATTAGGTCAAGTATCAAGCCACAATTTTCTGTTACAGTTATATGAAAAAAAAAAAAAAAGGTTTAGAATCATAGAATCCTTTAGGTTGGAAGGGACCTTTAAGATCATCAAGTCCAACCATTAAGCCATTAGGGCTCTAAAGTCCTCTGCTAAAACAGATCAGAATCTGTCAGGGTTGGAAGGGACCACAAAGATCACCCAGTTCCAACCCCTCTGCCATGAGCAGGGACACCTCCCACTAGATCAGGCTGCCCAGAGCCTCATCCAGTCTGGCCTTAAAGACCCCCAGGGATGGAGCCTCAACCACCTCCCTGGGCAACCCATTCCAGGGGCTCACCACTCTCATGGTGAAGCACTTCTTCCTCATGTCCAGCCTGAATCTGCCCACTTCCAGCTTTGCCCCATTCCCCCTAGTCCTGTCGTTACTCAATAGCCTAAAAAGTTTCTCCCCAGCTTTCCTGTAGGCCCCCCTAAGATACTGGAAGGCCACAATAAGGTTTCCTCGGAGCCTTCTCTTCTCCAGACTGAACAGCCCCAACTCTCTCAGTCTGTCCTCATAGGAGAGCTGCTCCAGCCCTCGGATAAGTTTTAAGATGGTTTCAGCAGAGAAAACATGCAATGAAGCATCACCTGATGCTCCTGACTCATTGGTCAAGACCAAGGGTTTCAAACTTAGAAATCTAGTGAACAAAAGATAGAGGGATATATTGAAGCCTCTGCCAGACAATTAGGAAAGGCAAAGCCTCATTATTTTCCTGAGCATTTCTGAAGGGCTTTTCTGAAGCTCTAGACTCTAGTTCTGGGGAGTTCTCAATGGACTTAAGAGTCTGTAGCTGAAGAGAACACAGAAGCTGCTGTGAAAAAAACAGTGTGGACCCAGTGCAAAGAGAGAGGAATTTTTTTGGAATGTCCAAATACAGTAACAGTCGACTAAACTTCTTAGGTCAGTGGGATTATTTTTTAGCTGTTTCAAAACTTGTCTATTGTTTCAGGGCTACTGGCAAACTTGTGGCTTCCCAAAGACCTAGTAAACCCACCAGCATAGATTAACTTTCTTTCTCCAAGTCAAGCACTCCAAAATAATGCCCCCATAATTCTGTCAGTCTTTTTCTCTAAGCTTCAAAAGTCAGTTATACGAAGTGCCAGTTATAGAGAGAAGTCATCTTTGGGAAGGGTTTCGAGAGTCACTTTGGTGTGTCACGTAGCATTAGGGAGATTGCTCCATGCAGGGGTCTTCCTAGAACTTGACAGTTATCGATGTTTTGTGCTTCCGCACAAAATGTGTGATTTCATTATTACAGGCACTAACTATCCCACAGAATTTTATTCCCCAGTAGCACCACATAAGCAAAATTTTGACTAAAACAGATTTGAAGAAATGTGTCTTTGGTGCAAAGATGGTCACATCATACTTCATATTTAGAAGTTGCTGAAGTATGAATGACTTTTGCTCCTCAGAGAATTCTGTACATGGAGTTAGTGCTTGACAGAGTCCAGTGCAACAGCATCTGTTCTCTAGCGAGCTTCTCTTAGTATGTCAATGGAAGTTCCCTCATAGGTGTTTCGTCTCAAAAGAAACATGTAACTACATTCTTGACAGGTTTCAAGATTTTTTCACTGTCTTGCAAAGTGGGACAGAATTCTCCATTTATAGGAAAACACAATTACTTTCTCAAGACAAGTTATTTAAATTAAATACATTTTACTATATCAAATGGTGTAAACTAAATGGACTTGAGGAGAGTAGTCACTGTGAAGCATTAAAGAACACCACCAATCCCTCCCTGTTGGTGAGGTTTTGGAGCAGTGGTAATGAAAGTGAAAGACAAGGCTGATCCAAAACTTACTTTAGAAAGGTAGCATTAAGACTTTTTTTTTGTGTGTGTGTGTTTGTTTACTTATCATCTGTGGTCTGCAAAACCATGCTAATAACTAGTCATGTGTTCTATATAAGTTAGACTGTCAACCAAGTTAAAATCTGTGGTAAGTTTGTGATGAAGAATTATTCTTAAAGTATTATGTAATCACTTCTGTAGAACGTTTATTAGGCTAGAGAGCATTTACCTGTTAGAGACTATACAAATCAATGGTTGGAACATACTGCAGAAATTTGGTAAGAGCGTGTAAGACATTTCTATTCTCCAAAATAATCTACTGGCAACCAGGAAATAAATGTTAGAAAGATAAATGCATTAGCACTTAAAGTGCCCAGAACAAAAGAAGTTATGGCAAAATCTATTATATTAGACAGAAAATATTATCTTGCCATTTCTTGTACACAAAATTTTAATTGGCTGCAGACTGAGTGCAAATTACCATTTGTGATTTGTTGCCACTACTACGATGTTTCATTACAGTAAAGTAGTTTTTGGAAAAACACGTAACAGATCTGCTTGATTTTCTATATCCAAGTGCAGAAGCTCTATGACAAATGGTAATTGCTGAATCAAGAGGATCTAGCTAATTCTCAGTGTTCCATATTCACACTGCTATGGCACAACAAAGAAATTGCTAAAGCAATTTTTATATATGCTGTATGATATTGCATTGAAAATAACAAAGACCTTATTCTGATTTTTCACTGGCAGCAGTGGAAGAAGTGAGGGGAAAAAAGGTTGTTTTAATCTTTCAATGTTGTTTGATGCTGGAAGTGACACTTTTCTTTTTCTTCTTTATTATGCAGCTTCAGGGGGGAAATGCTGGAAAGAATCAACCAGAAATTACAGCTCAGAGACATTGTTGCAAAAACAGATCTCTATGTTGAGAGAATTTCTTGATTATATTTTCTCAGCCTTATGTTGACTGTCCTTTCTATCCAACCTCCTCCCTTCCTGTTCATCAGTCACAGTGATTTTACCCCTCACTTGGACCTCTTCTTAACTTCTCAGTCTTATCATTTCTCACTTTTTCCATACAAGGTCTCAGTCCATTTTTGCAGGATTGTCCCCTAACTAGATCTAGTTGGGGAAAACATAGAAAATATTTTGACACTTATAAAGTTTACTATACTTTGCCCTGCTACTTTAACATCAACAATTCAACTTGGCCTTATAGATTGGGCATAGCCTCTATTCCGAAAAGCTTAGTTTTGCAAACTTGCATCAAAGCCCCACGATCAGGAGGTTGGGTTCTTGGTTACTCCCTAGCAAGTACCAGTATGCTGTCCACTGTAATTCTTCCTTGATATCAACAGCAGCAGCTTAGCAAAAGATTTTAGACACATCAGCTAGAGAGTGTAGTAGATAATACAACATTTAAAAGGTTCAGAGAGGAGACTTGGCCTCAAAGGGAGCTTGGTCTTTCTATGTAGATGTCCCAGTTCGGCACAGATAGGGTTGGTTTTCCCCTGCAGCCGGAGGGAGCTCCAGCCGGGCAGCAGCCGCCCAGCCGGGGGTCACTCGCTGCCCTGCTCACCCCGTGCCCGGAGCAGCGGGGCCGGGGGAGGGTGGTGCAGCTACAGTTTGTGCTGTGTGGAGCCTGGGCGGGATCCATTTCCTTTGTACAATTTGTTATGTGTTGTTATACCCATCGTTACTGCTGCTGTTTGCTGTTCCTTCTGCGTTCCTGTGGTAAATTCTCCTGATCTCAACCCACAGGGTTTTGTATTTTTCTCCCTCCTGTTGGGGGGGTTGGGGGGTTGAGCGAGCGGCCGTGTGGTGCCCGGCTCCCGCCTGGGGCTGAACCACCACAGTAGATTACATTGCCACTGGACACAAACAATGGTTATGAATATGCCCCCAAAGATTGGTTCACCGGATAAGATAAAAACTCCTTATATCTAGCATACGTACATGGCATTAGATGGTTTGACATGACATATCTTTGTTTTGACCTAAATAATATAGAGAAAAGAGCAATAATCATGTTTCCAAATATAAAGGCAAAATATTCTTTTCTTGTAGCATGATCAGCTTCCAAACTGAATGGTACCAAAGAAAACAATATCTGAAAACAAAACATCTCTTTTTCTAGCAGATAAAAAAAGCTCTTCAATTTGTCTGCTTTGCCAAAAGTGTTTTAAAACATTCATCTGTGCAGACTTCATTTACTTGGACATTACTATCATGTCATCTCCCTCTGTTCATCATAAGCCATCATTAAGTTCTCTTGAACGCTAAAGGTTAATTAGGACCAAATTGTTCTCCTATACAGTGACTGGTACATACACTCCAGAGATCCAGAGGCATCTTTCAGAAAAAAACTACACTTCTGCTATTGACGTTGTGAAATAAGAAACACAAGAAATCCACAACTTTTTATTCAGATTGAGAATCAGGGAAGTAGTGGAACCAGCAAAAAATGCCTGATGCATATAATGATCTTAAAAGACTTGTTTACCATAAGGAAACTTCCCTCCCAAGCCTCATCCATTTTCTCCTTTCCTTCTTTCCCCAAAAACAAGAAAATATCATGAAAGATGTTCATATATGTATACATAAGATTACTAGTTTTTCCCTTTCAATTAATTAATTAAACACAACATACTTAACCGTTAGCATTTCTGAAATGTTCTGAAAGAACTTACTTGAATATTGACAAGCAGTTACTATGGCAGGATTAAATAAAAACTAACTACTAACTACATAACTTACATGAAACAGTGGGATGTCTTGAGAAATAGCATTAAAGGAATTGTGGGGAGGGAGATAAAACTACTCCTGTGATTTGCATTTTCCATATCATATGCAAAATACAGCAATAAATTCCAAACTCCAGTTGCAGCAGCAGAGTAGTTTATTAAATTTTTAAGTAGGATTAGCTAGTTTCAACTTTGTTACTCACACAAGTACACTCAGCTTTAGTCTTGAAGCAGAGCTATCACTCTGCTCATCTGTATACAGATGTATCTGTCAGATACAGAAAAATGCAAGTGAATCTTAACACAAACAGAGGATCATCTTCTCACCCTTTAGTCTTCAGTATCCCAGACTTTCCTTCTTGTTCCCTGGCTTTGGGTTTACTTCCCTACTCCAACAGATGACAGATGCAGAAGATCAGCATTACAAGTAGTTAAGCCATGTTTTGGTGACAGACTAAAACTCTCTGTATAGTTCAAAGTGTTAAATTATTTAATTCTGATATTTAGTCATTTTTAGTATATTCGTATTTTATTCTCAATATAACTGATGTGTAGGATCAATTTAACTTCCAGTCTTAACAGAGGCTGTTTACTGACAGAAATTAGTTTTCTTACAGAGACAGTGCTTAACATTTATTCTCTTTGGAGAACAAATATCTAAGAAGAAAATGTTTTGAATGAGGAGAGTTTAATTTCATAGCTTTGTAATCTGATTTAATGACAAAGTAAACTTGATAACGGCCAACAAATACTGTAAGAATAAAACCAAATGTTTCTAACATCAAGCTTGAGAACACAATCCTTGTTTAAGATTGGGTTGGCTACTCAAATGAAAAGCACATCTCAGTAGCTTTAAAAGGAAGGCATCAGAGACAAAGAACAGATTCACTGTAGCAATAATGGACTTCAGCATTCCAGGGAAGTCCAGTCTCTCAATATGCAAAATCTGGTCAGAGTCCTAGTTGAAAATGCTAAATTTTAAACTATTAAACCTTGTCTGATGCAGTTATATCCATGAAATCCTAATGGCAATTAGTTTTTAGATTTGCACGTGTTCTAGTCTTAGGGTCAATATAAAAAGAGAGAGTGCAAATCACCAACATGGTAATATAAGTTTAATCTGTGTTCACAGGTAAAATTTGATATTGAAGGGGAGAAGTCTTCCTTAGGAAATACTAAAATATATCTAAAAAAAGACACTTTTATTCTTCACTTGACAACTGTACCCTAAGGGAAGGACTAAATGGAAATGAGGGAGATGGAAAAAGGTGGAGGAATCACAGGAAAGGAAGAGAAGCTGGGGAAGACAAAGGTCATATGGTATCTTTGTCAAATTTCCTCTCAAATACGAAATCCCATGCAAGTAACAAAAAGGGAGCAGAGAATGAAGAAAGAATGACAGAGAAGAAGGAAGCAGCTGAAACAGGCTTGAATAAGATTTTTGGTACGAAGATGGCCAAGAAAGAAGATGCGCCTATACGTGCATGATATTGCCATCACAGAATACTCTACCAGAGTCAGACAGTTGCAGAAGAGGAGCACGTATTCTGATAAAGCTGGAGGTTGCTTTAGCAATCTTAAAATTCAGCAAGAGTGCAAAAGAGTCAGGAACAAGAAGCTTCTAAAGAGTCATAAAACAGCTGAACCAAAGCAAGGGCAAAAAGAGAGCTAAATGAGACGATGAATATGTAATGTTCATGTACTACAATACTAGAAAGTCCATGTGATAGGAGATTTGAAGAGGCTTATGGACAATACCCGGTAACACTGGCTGATTAATAGGACAGAGAGCATGAGCCATGCTTAGTGAAGCATAATATCACTTTTTGTTCATGTAAAATCAAATAACCACATTAAAAAAGATCTTGAGTGCAAATGAAGATCTTGAGATTCACTGATAGTGTGGACATATAGTCAAAAGTCCATCTGTGGGGAACAAAATGACAGAAGACAAGTATGTGAGGTGGTGGGAGACAGTATGAAGAGCTCCTGTGGGCTAAGTGCCTTAATCTGTGTAGTCAGTAGTTATTTGTGCCAGATGTGAGGAGATGGTGAATAATAATCTCCATTTTAGAGATATAGTGTGTATTCTACAGGCAGCAAGGGAAAGGGAAAGTCTGACAGTGAGAGGCATGAAAGGTAGAGAAAGTGATAGAGAAAGAGACAGGTGAGAGGAAGAAGAAAGGGACAAACATGAGATACAGCTGTGTTGTAGACTGAAAAGGGAAAGAAATAAAGGTCACGGTATAAAGAAGTTGAACAACTGTACAAAATATAGACATCACAATGCACAGAGTGTTGTGAAAGGCATGGATGAGTACAATACAGATAATTGTCAAACATTGCCCCAGAGAAGAGGAATAAAAAAGACGTATCTTAGACAAGCTGGTAGGGATAAGAAGAGAGGATTTTCAGGAAACAGGTTTTGTTACTGTCAGCAAGCATTTTTGACATTTCATAAATCTGAATTAACTTAGATTCATTGGTACCAATTTTTGGGAGTGAAATTTCCACTGGAGATTCAAAATCTATGAAAACTATAAATACCATTTCCAAATATCTGTATCCTGAATTGCAGACTGTAAAACATATCCAGTTGGACATTGGCCTTGAATATTGTCAGTGTAACTAAACATTTCAGAAATTAACATCTCAAGCTCCAAAACCCTATGGAATACAAGAGAAAAGATAATAAAAATATTTTTAAAACTATTACCACCAGTAGTCTCTCTTTTCTAATTAAAAGAAAATTTGGTTTCCCAAAGATAGGTTCTGTTTTTCAATTCCTTTCTAAAATTATTAAAGGATGTTGCTTCTTGTAATTCCTGAGCAAAGTTAAGGGATGGAGTTCAAACAGTCAAGAACTGCATGGGAGCTGTGAGTATTTAGATTCAAGCTTCTAGCAGAAACCAGGTCAGTTACATATGCCCACAGTACTTTTTGAAAGGTGTCCAGAAGTCTCACTAATGTTACAAAAGATGAGGAAAAATTCAGATGAAAGCATTGAACTTATTAAGAAAAAAAATAAATCACACAGATATAGGGAAGAAAAATCAGAATATATTGTTCACAGTCTCTTTTGAAAAGACTTGATCAATGGTACAATCAATCTCATTCACATCTCAAACTAGAACACCTTTTGAGCAGCCACTTCATGCCATATTTTTAAAAATCTGATGAAAGTAATGTTACATTTATTGAGAAAGCTTATCTTCATTTCTAAAACTGTTTTCAAAATAAGCATAAAGTTTGCTTCTACAAAAGTTAGACATAAGAGTTGCATTGCCAAATCCAGCATATTGTTTGACTAAATTAACAAACAATCTTCTTTTCATAACGCTCTCTCAAGAATCTTGATAAACACTTCAGCTGGACATTATTAAAACTTCTGACTGCTTACAACTATTTTCTGTTATGGTAACATGTGTCAAGAATCAAGAAATTTTTATTTCCCATGTCAGTCTGCCTAGATACGCAATTTTCATTTTCTGTTTACCTCTCCTAAAAATAAAAATATAAAATAAGTGCAGTAAAGAAATCTAACACTAATCAGCTGCAAAACCAGCATCATCATTTAAAAATCTCACTATGCTGTTAGACTTTGTTATGATGAACTACTGGGTTCATTTAGCTTGTAAATCACTTAGGCCTTTCACATTAGATGAAGAAATGACAAAGGTAGAGTTAATGCAATCAGCTGGTAATACATAGAAATTAACTAGTCACCAGCTGCTCCATCATAATTAATAGAAAGGCGGAATACAGATTTCTTCTTGAGCAAAATGAGATTATACACTTGGGAATGCATTTAATCTCACTAGGACAAGGTGGTGCAATTACAGCAATGAAGTGTAAAATGACTGGAAAACCCAAAAGGTACTTAGATACAAGCATGGATATATACAATTTCAAAAAGACTGCATTTCTTCCACCACCATTAGCATGGTTTATAATCTGTTCTTACATTAATTAAGAAATTCCATAGGTTTCTTGCTAGTGCTGAATAGGGACTTCTCTTCACAAAGGAGGGAAATGAAAACCAAGTCCAAATCCCTGTTCAGTTACTAGCTATGTTCAAACTCCCTTCAAGTAATCACACTTTACATATAAGAGCAAGCACGTGAATGAACTTGGGATGGCTGATGACATACCATGCAATAAGAGCTCAGAAAGCAATAGGTCAAAAAGCTTGTTAAGACTGGATGTATTTAATCACCTTAAAAGATAAATTATTCAAAATTCACTATTAAATAAACAATATCTCTTACCAAACTTTTGCTCTGCCATTTAATTTGGAGGAGTTGAGTGTGTGCAAAGGTTATAGTTTACAGCATTTTGTAATGTTTCATTAAGGTATCTATGCAAAGGAACAGATTTCTCAAAATACTAAAAAGCACGTACAGATGCTTCACCACAGCTTTCTCACTACGACAAATGATTTTGCAACACTTCCTCTCATAATACACAGATGTCCCATTCACTGTGAGAGGGAATATGCACTCTGATTAGATACGCCTGAAAGGAAGCCAGCTTAAGAGGACCAGAATAGTGAGTGGCCTACCTACAACTGATACTCTCTAAAGACTGAGGGGGGGGGGGGGAGGGGAAAGACATTTTGTAATAATGTTGCCACAGCGAATTCAGGTCAGTGGCCATTTCACTGCTTAAAGGCATAAGCGTATGGAAGTCTATAAGGGATCTCAGAAGAGAGCTATACAATGTCAGTAAAATCCTCACTGGGTGCTGAGAACTACTAATGATTTTACAAAAGCAGTCTTCCACTCTTGAAAAATGATATGCCAGAAAATTATTATGGTCCAATGAGAATTGACAATTATGGTGAACTTTTCATGGCAATCTTTCAGGTGAAAGCAGAGCCTCCTCAGGGCCTCGAGGGCATCAACGGGTCTTACTGGTCCTGCCCCACTTTCCTCAGGCCTGATCCTGAGCCATACACATCCTCAGAGATGCCCAGTGCCCAGGGCTGGGGCTGTCCTCAGCTGTCTACTCCCAGCCTGCCTTGCTCCCTGTCTGGGGGTAGTGGGATGGGCCCTGGCTGCCAGGCTCTGCCCTGCTTCCCACCATGGGAAGCCCCAGCACCTTTCCTGCCACCCTGGCCCACACTGAGCTGCCAGCCCTTGCTGCATAACAAGAGGCATGCACACTGACCATTTAAGATACGTGCGTACTCTAACTTGATTTCTTCTTGTTTAAAAGACTGCTCTGTCCTGTCCTCTAATCAGTATAATGAAGAATAGACATAATACTTTCTAAGCATGTATTGCAGTTCCAATTGTTAGTATAACAAATGGAAAAAGGGAACAGTAAACCCCTCTGCTCATTGTGTTCAGTATTCATTCATTTTACTGGAGTATTTTTAGCTTCCTGGTTACTAAATTCACTTATTCCAGAGCCAAGACTTGTCAAAGCTTTCAAGAACTGGGTGTGAAAAATTGCTTTCAAGACCTTCTGTTGGGAACAATGACAACTCCAGCTTTGCCTTTCTTTTGCAAAACACCTCTCAGGACAAGCACAACACATTTGTAACAATTCAAGTGAAATTGTTATGCGCCATGAAGTAACTTGTTTTATTATTGTATGTAACTTAATTGTCTGTAGCCTTCAGAACTAAAAAATGTGGTTCACTACAATTATCTTATTCACGATGCACCCATTCTTCTTTTTCATTTACATTTGAAAGTACAGCTCCCAGGCTTCACTACAGAACAGTATTCACAACATTCAGTACTTCTGTCCATTGAAAGGATACCTTTGAAAAAAAGTGAAAAAATCAGTTATAATTGAAGAAAATCTAATTTCTTCAACATACACTGTTATCTACCTTTATACACTCTGTTTCAACAGTCCTGATTAGTTACTGCTTTATCTAGTTTTCTTTATTGAGTTATTATAAGACAAATCACTCTGTACTAGAGGATATATCATGTAGGATAAAAAACATTTAGGCTTGTGAATAAGTCTAGCTGTACAGCAACTGGAGGCTTAAAAAAGAGTAACAAAACCATTATGTTTAGAGACAAAAGAATGATGTATGAAAGTTGACTAAATCAATAACTACTTGTAAAGTATTCATCCAGTTCTAGAATTGATCCAAATCTGCTGCTGGTCACCTGAGTCCTATTTATTAGGGTCAGCTAGTAATTCAGGTGACTTTTGCACTTCTTATTGATCTTGGTTAGAAGCAGATTTGTGGTTCAGATAAGGCTATTCATTTCTCAGCACTGATTCAGACTCAATGAGTGCAATTACACTTGATTAAATACAAAAGTATTTAATCTTTAAAACCTTTTGAATAAAAAATTGACCAGTACTAATAACAAGTCTTTTTGCAGATAAAAACTGTTAGTTTTATTTTCCTCTTTAAGCTCATAAAATTCTTTTAACTTATTACAGTAGCATTTATTTATGCAATCATATTAGAATATATGCAACTATTTCCATGTTATCCCCATATTTTTCAGCTAATATCATCATCAGATGTGCATGGACAGTTGGAGCAGTAGGAGTTGCAAGTAGAAAGAGAACAAATCTTTAGAAATGAGATAAGTTTTTTTTTTTTTCTTCCTTACAGGAGTAACAAAATTATTAACTTGCTCTTTTTTCATCATGAAAATGATACAATATTGCTATAAAACTTTGCCACGGCAGTTATGAATCTCCAGAGACATTCCAGTTGTGGTGATTAAGATGAATCTCAAAGCCCAGTAGATGTAGTAGTAGTTCTTGATTCTAGATTTCATTAATAAAAAGTGTTGTTTCAAAAAACCTGAAATCTACCCCACAAACCAGGATCATCTTTGTATATTCATCCCAAACCGAATGTATATCACCTGATTACAACCCATTTGCTAGTTACATCCTTGGAGATTTGCCTCGTTTATTTTCTAAACCCGTTACTAGCATATAGAAAGAATAACCCGAGTTATTCTTCAGTGTTGCTAAGTGGATTTTCCTTGTGCCTAACAAGACCTATCACCTATCATTCTGAATCCAGAAGCACAGAAGTGCATGGTGAGCAATTCAGCAGCGAAGCAGCTCCAGGTGGGTGAATGTTTTCAGAAATTCTCTACTTTTATCCTTGTTTTCCATGTAGCACACAAAGCATGAGATAACAGGAATAACCCTGTCACATCTGTGGCCCAACCACATTTGGCTTAAAATAAACCTCAACTAAATGTGATTTCCCAGGGTCAGCCTATATAGGCAAGTGCAGTCCCAGAACCAAGCACAGTAGAAAGAAAGAAGGAAATTTCTGAAGTTTGTTATGCTGTTTCCCTACTGCAAAGCAATATGTTTAGTCTTTCTTTAATGAATTTTGACAATTCTGTTGCACAAGCTGAAGGGACAATATAATGGTGGAGATACTGTCTTCAGGAATCATCCTTACTGAACTGCCATGGGACACTAGACCTCTTCAATGTTTCACTGTGTACCTGGTATACAAACTGTAGAGATCAGGGTCTGACTGTTGGGAAAATTACTAACCCTCAATATTTTACCAATCAAATTATTAACTCTCAATAGACTCACTCATTCACTGTGGATAGAGGAAAAAGCAGAAGTAAACTCTTTCAGATGCTCAAAGGCATTGTGACACTTCCAGCACAGGCATGTTCTTTCTGCCTTTTTCTTCTGCTTTTTTGAATGACTCCAGAAAAGAGCCAAAGGAGTTACCAGTGGGACATCTGCAACAGACACTGGGAAGTGACGAACCAGAATGCTGAGGCACAGGCAGTAAAGATCAGAGAGGGAAACAGAAAAGTGTATTCCAACTCATAGGCTGCCAGCACTTCTTGGGAGGTTTAGCAGCTGGTCACGAGATGAAAAAAAAGAAAGAAAGAAAAAAAAAGGAAAAAGCATCAACAAAGTTGTACTCTGAGTCAGAACCAAGGCAGCGGTCAGGAGGAGAAATACCAGCAACATAGTAGCAGCTTTTCACATCTTTCAGAGCTGTGAGAAAACCAGTTCAGCCAAATGAAAATAACTGAACCAATAATTTTTTTTTTGCCCTGCTCTAAAAACCTGAATAAAGTTCTACATACTATATAATGTTACTATAGGTATTTCTTGGATTACTTTTATCCTTATAATTTGAGGCTGAAGACTTCTGTGATGCTCTGATAAAAATTTGCTATTCACTGGAATGTGGAGCAGAGAAAACCAGATGACTGTCTCTCATTATATAAAACCAATAAAACTAGTTAGGAATAACTACATTTTTTGACCTACAGAACCTTGTGGCACCAGTCTAAATTAAGTGGGTGACAGGTAATCAAGAAATGATACAAAAGTCTAAAGATTTAGAAGCAAAAATAATCTGTCTGCAACCCTGACCAGTTGTTTAGAAAACACTGTTTAAACTGCTTGACTATTTAATTTCTTCCAGGAATTCATAGCCAATTCTATGAGCTAGTATACTCTTTTAAAATAAATATATCTTTTAAAATAAAAAAAACCTCAAGTATCAAACTCTATATGTGTATGAAAAAACTTAGAAGGAACTGAGAAAAGAATATGATTGAACCTCATTTTACAAAACCACGTTTGAAGTTTCCTTAGCAAATTCACCAGTTCTTGGGGTTTTTTTATTTACACTGTAAGGTTTAAAGTAGGGTTTTCTGGTCCCAGTTCTCCCCTGTAAGTCAAGAACACCTTCAATAAAGCTTTTTTCAATTATCCTTCATTTCTGTGACAACAAGCATGGGATTTAAAAAATACACCTTTACCAGTTTATCTGATATTAACCAGCAGTAAGCTGTAACATGCAAACCATTTTTCTATCATCTTTTTTTTTTTTTTTTTAAATGTTTGCTGCCAGTTCCTATCATCCTAAGCACCTTGGGCCCTCCTGCTATTTTCTTGTCTAATTCTAACAGAGATCAAAAGAGATATGTTCCAAATTTTAATGGTATAAATTCATAAAATTTATGCAGAAGCCTATTTTTGACCCAGCTGGCCCTCTTATGATTGAATTTGGAATGAACAATATCATCTGATGCACTACAGTATTCAGAAAGTAACTTGCTTATTCAGCTGAGCAGCTTCTCATAGAGAACCCATCGTAAAGAACTGCAAGAACTGAATCTCTTCGAGCTCTGTCTTGTCTGAACAAACAACTCTAGTGGAAAAAGGGAAAATCTATTCTTAGTCCTAAAGAAAAGCAACTTCCTGATTATGAAGATATTAGCAGATTATGAAATATAGGACTATGTTCTAAATAGAAGCTGGTGATCTTTAGAGGGAAAAAAAAAAAAAAAAAAAAAAACACAAAACCATAAATTTAATTCTCATGTCAGCAGAACATAAGAATCATTCCTCCTCCTGATGCATATAAGTAAGCTGTTCTAACACAGTTTCTATTTGCACCAGCTGGGAGGTGCCCTTTGATTCCTGCCTAACAGTACAGGACTTCTGTTGACAAAATTGCACTCTGACAGGTAAATTGCAGAGACTAGTTTAGAACTGTGCTGATACAAAAAAAAAAAAAAAAAAAGATCGGCAAGCCTTCGCATACTACAGGCTTCCAGCCAAACCTCTGAGCTCTGCAAAGGTGAGAGGTTTGAGGCATTAGTGTAGAGAGCACAAATGTTCCCTACCCTCCAAACAATTTACAGGAAGTGCTGCATCTATGAAATCAACATTTGTATTTAAATATGCCCTTTTCTGTAAACACAAGATCTTTATTAAACTACACTGAGCTAAATAAACTGAATTATTACCATAAGTCCTTGCTTCGGGACTTTCAGGTTAAATTCTGTCACACTAATTGATGCTAACAATAAGTGACATTACAGCTGTATCTGTACAAACAACTTTACTTACTCTAAACCGCAAAAGATATTTCAGAATGGCTTGTACCCATGAATGAAGTCTCTTAGTTCACTTAAAACTTAATTCCAGGACTTAGAAATTAAGACCTTCTGGGCTATCATACTATGCAGCTGTGAAAATATGCAGGTCTCAAATCCTGAGTTGGAAAGTCCTTAGACCGTACTTTTCCACATGAAAAATCAATCATATAACCTTTGCAATGACCTTCTGTTTCTTCAAAACAGTTACTTTAAAGTGCTTGCAGTTGTCACCTTCCCCAGTCTGTACCTGAGGCATAGTGGTGGCAATTTCACAGAGTATCATTTCGTATCAGCTAAGTGAGTAGCTATTTTGAATAGTGCTTCAGAACCCTTTTTTCCTAAGGAGTGTTATTTTAAAATAATTTGTACATAAATGGTCTCTCCTACTTTCAAAAGCTTTTGAAAAGACCAGTAGAAACACTTACCAGCAATTTACTCTGTAGATAGAAGGAACAGAGGAAGGTGATTGTTAATCTAGAAAATTCCCTACCATCTATGCTTGTTTAATGAAACAGAAGATGCAAGGACTGGATGCAAGGACTAGATGCTACTGCAACATCTTGAGCTCAGCTGCTAAAAGGTCTATCTGTGGAGGCAAAATGCTGTATCTTTAACATAAATGGCTTGACATACTCTGTACTTGAGGAAGGGTAGTGTAACGCAAACTTCTGTTTCAGTATTGTGGCTTTTAAGAAAACTCATGCAACTGCCCAGTTTCTACAGCAGACAAGGTTAATTTCTTTACTGTCCACAGAGACTAAGTAACGCTACCAGAGTAAACCCCTCCTGCTATAGATCACACATGCACACATGATAAACATGGCCTAAACTTCATGATGAGTTCAAAGATTAGTCTTTGAATACTAGCTAATACCCTGGTAATATTTGCTGTTTGTCAAAACAATGTACAGAATTAATCTTTATATACTTTTAAGGCAAAAATTCCTTGGTTAGATATTTTTTGTCAGGCTTTCAAACTCAGACTGCACTCTGATTCTCACTAAGTCTAACGTACCTATGATTTTATATCACCAAACTATACCCTTAGTTACATCTAGGAGGCTTCATGTTTCAAGCTACTGTATAGGCAAAGCATGTTGCTATATCCATACCATACTCTTAATAGTCACACGTGGAAAAAGAATCAGCCATACTTTCTTGGCTTAGCTTATCCTTTTAAGTAAAAAAGCAGTAAGAACAGCTCATGGGAGAAAATCATATGTGCTTCTAACAACACATGTTTCTGACAGCAAGTCTCATAGGATCAGCATGACAAATGAGAGATGAAATGTCACTTACAGAATTACTTTCAAGAATACTAGAAAATGCTGTTCACATTTGGTTTGTGCTACTATGATCTGGGCTTTTGAAAGTATTATGCAGCATTTTGACACTTTTCATTGTAAATCCTAAAGATCTTATATGGAAGATTTAAATAGTAAACTTGCACGTAGACAACTCCCATTCTGATTGACCTACAAGTTTATATCAGAGCTCACAGAAGACATCAAAAGACAATTTTTGCATTAACCATCTTCTATAGTTCAGTGGAATTCCTTTTAAAAAGTTAACTTTCAGACTGCATTCCACCTTCCTTAATATATGGTGTCTATCCAGGCTTTTTTTCTCTTGTCATTTTTAAAAGTACAAACACTAAAATTCAAAGCAGAAAATTATATACAGCTCCCACAACATATGAGGTAATTGCGATGGTCAAGTAAGGAAAAGTATTGTAAGTACAAATCCTGTGAATCACTGAATAAAAAAATAATGAAAATTACACCAATTTTTTGCTTGGACCCATTCTTCTATCAACTTTGTTATGTTTCCTTTACTATGCCATTTATATAGCTGGTGGATTTGGCAAAATGTGATATATTTTTTTTAAATAGTTAAATTGTATTGCAAGCATCTGCATTTGTCATCACATACTCTTAGTTAAAATGGTGACAGTCTTGGAAATGCAGCTTAATCTAAAAGTTCTCTAAATTTCCTGTGACCTTTGAATCTTTTGTTGCCTTGCAGTCTAATAGCTTAGCCTTAAAGTTGTTCTCATAACAGTCCTACAGCTGCCATTGATTAGTGAGAAACACTGTACTTAGTGCAATGAGAAAAAATTATCAAATATTAAAAGGAAAATAGGAGATTTTATACAAATCAGAAGCTACTTTGTTCAGGTGCTAGCTAAGAATAAAAGATAATTATGTGTTTAGATATTGCTGTGTTAATATTCATAGTTAAATGAAAATTTTACATACCTTGAGGAGTGATGGAAATGAGACAGCATGTGACTTTAAATTCCCATTAAATGCTTCATCTAACAGTTTTGACGAACTGCTATGCAAGATTCATCTATAGAATAAAACAGATTTTAAACTTTTTATTAAAATTAAGATGGTATAGCATTAATACATAGTTCAAGGAAAATCTTTAAAATACAAAAATAATGTAGATATAAAGACTAACTTCATACCTATAGTCAGATAATTCAAAATTGTATACACAACAAAATATAAATACAAAAAAATTACTAATATAAAAAATACTAATACAGGATAACACAGCGTTACTTTGATACCTTAAGGTTATAAGAATCAGCATGGCTCATCTTTTGAAAAATCACTACAGAATTTGCAACAACAATCAGAAGTCATGCTGTCGAGCTAATGGGACACATTAGATCTAAATCTGTGACACTTTTAAAATACGGAGCACAAGGCCAAAGATGGTGATGCTTAGAGCCATTTTTGTCATTCGGTACCTGTAAAGTAACAGCTTTTGAAAATAATTAAATACATCATATATCACTGCAGAGTTGTTTACTGCTTCTAAACAAAATTAATTCCTCTAATTATTTTTCTATGTCAGCATATTGCTGATTCACAGCTTCGTTAATTTCAACAGCATTTGGCATTTTGCCTTGGATTTCCTTCAAATCTCTATCATTTGTCTTTGCAATGGAGTAATCCTTTCCTTGGCAAAAGATGCGATGCTTATTGTGAGATGCTAAGTAACCAAACAGTTGTTTCCTTAAAGACAGTGGGAAAATATGTTTTAAATAAAAAAGCTTTTAAAGAAAATAGAGTGAATGTCAGGGGCTTGAGATATATATTCCATTTCACAGAGGGGTATTACTGATAATGCAACATTTGTTTTCTACTAATATGAAGTAATCTAACAAATTGTTTATTTTCCCACAGTACAATAATGAATGCTTCCAGGGATTTAATCTAGTAGATTACAGCAAATCCAGAGGCTGACATGGACAACAAACAAAAAGACAAGGGAGAAAAGGGTCTTGAAATAAAATTAAGCTTTTAAAATAAAGGCCAGAGGCATAGCTTAACTACAGCCATCATAGATGATTCTCAGCTACTGATTATCTGAATTCAAAGCTGCCTGTCATTTCTGAGAATATTCTCTTCCTGAACCAGAGATCTTGCTGCATGGAAAATCCACAGGTCTTGCTCACAGATAATTGGATTAAATTCTACAGCTCTGGTAGTAAACAGTGTTTACACTAAAGACAAACTGATCACAATTTGTGTATACATTAGGAACTGTACTGCAAGGAAATTCTGTACAGGTATCCAGAGCATCTAGAGCGATACATTAACACACACCCTCCAACACTGCCTAAAGAACACTATGGTAACACAATTTTTTAATGTATTTTCTTTGCTCTGAACTGATAGAGGTTTGCGGTTCCTACAGGTAAGGAATGATTCCAGGTCCGCTTGGTGCACTCATGAACTGATATGCTACTTTCTCACCTGGAGTCCTGTGTCCAGCTCTGGAGCCCCCAGCACAAGAAGGACGTGGAACTGTTGGAGCGTGTCCAGCGGAGATGCACAAAATGATCAGGGGGCTGGAGCAGCTCTCCTGTGAGGACAGGCTGAGGGAGTTGGGGTTGTTCAGCCTGGAGAAGAGGTGGCTCTGGGGGGACCTTTTGGCAACCTTCCAATACCTGAGAGGGGCCTACAAGAAAGCAGGGGAGGGACTATTCACAAGGGTTTGGAGTGACAGGACGAGGGGTAATGGCTTTAAACTAGAAAAAGGTAGATTTAGGTTAGACTTTAGGAAAAAGTTCTTTAATATGAGGGTGATAGACCACTGGAATAGGTTGCCCAGACAGGTGGTGGAGGCCCCATCCCTGGGGACATTCAAGATCAGGCTGGATGAAGCTCTGAGTAGCTTGATCTAGTTGGAGCTGTCCCTGCTTATGGCAGGGGGGTTGGACTAGATGACCTCTGGAGGTCCCTTCCAGCCCAGACATTCTGTGATTCTATGACTCTAGTTTAATTAACCTAAAATACACTTTTGCCCATATCTACCGGCAGGCACTTAAAGTATTCCATGAACCGTGTTTATGCATGTTACATACAAACTGCTGTAAACAATGAAAGCAATGAACCAAACAGTAATAGCATAGGATAGAATTATTAAGGGTAGTAACTTAAAATGTTATCTCAGACATGTCTCTTTCTAGAAATGATTTTATTCTTTGGTGTTAAACAGATTTTTAATAGGGTTCTGGCTTAGATCTGTGTGTAAGTCAGATGGCTGCCAGTGCATAAATCACATTTCTTAGCCCAAGATACAGCATCACTCCCAGGAGGCATACAAAATTGAAGTATTGTAGAGAAATTTCTGGGACTGATGCTAGGGGAAAGATGATCTTGAAGTACTGTTTTATCACTGAACATCCCAACATCTAGCAAGGCAGCCATACAGTATACTTGTCAGAAGCACAATAGGGACAACTAACTTTCAGTATAGATCCTTCTTAGAGAAGCACACTTTGGGAGACTGATGACATTGTAGAAGAAAACAAGTTTTTTTTCTAATGCTTTGCATGAGGCTGGGATTTGGAGGCATCAATGAAAACACAAATGTGAAATTACAGGTTAATCCTCAGATTTTGAAAACTATAGAGCCTATGTAACTCTGCACAAACCATATAGTAGAAGAATATCAAGGCAGTAATTTATTTATTTATTTATTTTTAAAAAAAGACACCATAATGTGTTGTCTGTATTCAAACAAGGCTGCTTACTTCCAAGACCACCAAAGGAGATTCCAGTACAATGCAGGGAGCTGAAGGAAAGATCTTGGACTTGTCTGCTGCCTTCACCCAAGAGCAATAAGGGAAGTAAGGGTAATTATTTCTTCTGTATTCCTCTAAAATTTATAACTTACTGTGATAAAAACAACTAGTAATATTTTTTTTAATTATTTTTCCACTATTAGCAACAAAATACCATCACATATGTAAATAATAATTGACCCTTCTTCCTCTTTCTTGTTCCTTCCCTATGGTAGCCAGAGGTACCCTGAGGACTGCACCATGGGCCTTACTGATGAGCAGCAGGGTGGGCAGCAGGCACCTGGAGTTGGCCTTCCCAAGCCTCCCCCACCCTGCCCAGGGACCAGGACCCCACATCAGCCCCCTGTGGCTGTCGACTCCAGCCACAGCAACACGACTGCAGGGCCAGTCTCCAGCTCCCCACAGCCCTGCTTGCCCTTGAGCCCACTGAGCCAGGCTCAGCCACGGACCCACACAGCCCAGCCTGGCCTCAGCGTGTCCCTAGGGAGGTGCCCAATGCTCAGGGCTGGACCTGCCTGGGTACCCCCAGCTGCCCCACTCCCAGATAGAGGCCCTGCCCAGCCTCCTACTGTGGCTCCCCAACGCAGGGAGTGACTCCCCATCTTGGCTTGCTGGCTGTGCCCTGCCTTACTGCTGGCACCACAGAGATGGCAGCCACTCACCACCAGCTCCCTGTAGGGTGTTCCTGCTCAGAAAAGCCATTGCCATCAGCTCCTCATGTCAAATTAAGTTTGAAATGCATGAAGGCAGAGCAGGAAGAGATTCAAGGCATGGCTGTGGGACTGAGGCCATTTAGTCTCCAGGCTTTCTTCTAAAGCAACCATCGCTTGAAATTTTACCAAGAATTTAGAAGCTGGCTCTGGTGCACAGGGCTCCTCAAAACACACACACATCTTGAAAACTGGTGTTTTCCTTGCTGCAGAGCTAATGCTAAACAGACTTAATAATTTGGTGATTTCACAAGAATTGTTGCTTATATGCATTTTAAGTGCAAGCAAGGGCGTTCAATTTTGCTTTCAAGTTCCCTCTGCATACAGGGGAAAAGCAGGCATTTTCTGCAGACTTGCCAGAAAGCCACAAACCTGTTGGGATCCTGTCTCAGCTCTGACTCCCTGTGTGAGCCACGAGTAGGCACATAGGAACTGAACAATCCTTCGACACATAGGACAATCCAGCATCTTGTGTAGCTCCTCGATAAAGAAACATGACTGATTGCCTCCCCCACCCCACCAAGTAATTTACTCTCATACACTAAGTGTCAAGACTGAAAAAAAAATCACACTTCAAATCATGTCACAGCCATAGCAAGGAGGACGAAACTACAGCTTAGTGCTTTCTCCAACACTGATTAGTCACTGTAAATATATTCAAAAAATCATGCTTCAGAGTAGAGGGTAAATGGCTTTTTTCCATGGGAACCATATAGCTAACAACTTTATAATACTTCTGAAACACCAGTCATAGAAGGGTTTTGACATTTAAGCAGTTCCCTGGCTTCTGTATATCATGTGAAATAGAATATGTTTTCTCCTGTGAAATAGACCTTAAAGACAGAAATATGTTGCACGTTGCATTAACAAGGAGGATAAAAGTTTTTCACATTTTACTGCCTTGCAAAAAGGGATAGATGTGGCTACCCAGACTACTGTGGCATATGTGAGAAAACATTCAGACACTTCATCCTTTCTTTTGTTACTAGCTCACACCTACTGGTACATGACATCTAACAAATTTGATACTTAAAAATGTTTTACTTGAAGTTGTTACAGTGGCTCCTTTTCCACACAGTCCATGTGAATGATGAAGCATCATCCACAACTATTACAAAATTGATAATGGTTAATATTTATCAATATTTCCCCTTCATTTGGGTACAGATGTCTTCTGCTAACCAATATAGAATATAACACCCAATATAGAATGATATTATAGGCAGACCAGCAACCAAACTCCTCCCTACACTTCCGCATCACACACCAGAGATCCAAGGTGCCAGACAACCAGAGGAAAGAACAAGTCATTGCATCCACCCACCACAGTGGACATGAGGAAAAGAGTGAGCCAAGCTGCAGGCAATGGTAGAAGCCAGGCCATGAGTCCAATTATATAGGAGGCATTCAGAGACAGCTTTGTGTTCTGGCCCTGTCATCCCTGAACTCTACTTGCCATGAAGAGTCAGGGAACCCTTTCAATAGCCAGAATCACCACACAGCATGTGCACTGTGCACCCAGACCTCTCAAACCCACTGCAAGCAGAGTCAGCTTTTATAGAGGTGGCTTCTTGCCCCGCCCCCAAGTAAATGACAAAGGTGAGGGCACCTGGTGGTGATCTCCTGATTGGTTCCCACCCAAGGCTGGACAGACCCTGGGTGAAAACCATTCAGGAGCGGCTTTCTTGCCTGGTTGTGAACATCATCCATATGCCAGACCTCATTCAGGTCTGGGGATTTAACCCCCAGCACTTCAAGATCACTCTGTTTTTAGTAAACAATTATGACACTGTCTAATAAGCAGTACAAGAGTCCCAGGAACTATTTGCTTTCTGTTCAGCATCGTGCTGTAAAAGTTATACACGTGGCAGAGTGTGCAAATTCCTTCTTTATATATTAGGAGATTTTTCACCTTTCATTACTTAATCTATCACTACTGCCTTATCATCAAAACGAGCAATTTTTCAAGGTAGTAAAAGAATACAATACAGCACTGAAATGCTGGGGTTTGAATCCCGAGCCCTGAATTAAGGTTGACATATGGGTGATTCCCACAGCCCTTCATACAGAGGTGGTGAGTTTGCCTTATAGCTTCCCCCCAGGGTGCGGCCG
>NW_008615591.1:0-1921 GCF_000691845.1 Merops nubicus | reverse complement strand
AACTGGCTGGTCTGGCTGTTTCCCATGCCAACTGTGGGCAACCTCAGTTCACTGTTTGTACCACCTGTTGTGGGCCGAGTCATGTCGTTTGTGGGATTGTTGGGGGTGGCGTCAATCATGTACGAGCTTGTTGACCTGTTTGTACCCCCGGCGGTCATTCACATAGTAACATTTCCATCTACAATACAGTCTGCATATTGGTTCATCTCCCTGCTGGTGTTATCATTTTTGTTGGGCCTGGTCATTGGCAAAACAAGCACAAACTATTTTTTTCCTGTGCCCTTTCAAGTAGTCAATGAAAAAAAAAATTCTCCTTATTGACCTCTTGCAACAAGAGTTGCTTCAGAGTTCAATGCTTGGGTTCTCCTTCAAGAAACAGCTATGGAAAACAGATTCTTCATAAAATAGTCTTCAAAGAGGTGCACACAAAGGATAATAAAGGCCGTAATTAAGTCTGTAAGGGTGGTGTTACTAAAGAGAAGTACAGGACAAGCTTCACACAAGTTTCTGGGGCATTCACACTGTTGTTAAGAGTGTTACTAGCGTGAGGAATAAGATGCCTGTTTAGGTCTTTTGAAATTCAGAATAGTAGAAGTCTAGATAAGTCTTCAAACTGCTGTTCAATTATATTTTTATTATTTAACACTCAGCTCTCCACATTGGGCTAATAATAGGCACATACTGAATGCAAATATATCCGTGTTACAAAAAAGTCAAGTGAATTCAATATGAAGTACTAATTGGGATCAACAGTGTTAAAACCATCATAGGAATTAACAGGAGTGAATAAATAAAGCCTCGTTGTAGCTAGTTTCTGATTATATTTAACCTTTCTTAGCTGTATTTAAGAAAAGATTCAATACACTCTGGAGATATGTCATTTTTTACATCATAAGGACCAAGAATCTTCGTGGCTTTATAATAAAGTTCAGCATTTTTATTTTTATATTGTTGGCAAACGGTGCATTAAGTCATTGTAGAGGATCTTTAAAAGTTTCTGCAAATGTAACAATGCATTAAATACTGCAACATATATAGGCTACTACTAATTTATTGCCCAATACTCTTCCTTTCACAACTTTCAGAAACAATGCATTAGCACCTGGACAAATTACAGCCATTATACCTCCAACTACAAGCTATAATATCACCCTGGTCATAAAGTCTGATTTTGGTTCAGAAAGAAAGTTGTTGGAAACCATACCTTTTATGCTCCCTTGAGAAAGACATTTATTTCTGTTTGTAATGGAACCAAACATAAAAAAATCTGTATACTTAAACTTAATTCTCACTACAGAAAGACAAACCCAAACCTACACTAAATCTTTGCTGCAGTAAAAACATCTGTGAAATAGAAGAATTTAGCCTTTAAAAAAAAAATACTGTGATAGCTATTAAGGTCTTAAAATATGAAGGCCTGGCTTAACTGATGTTCTACAGAAAAAAATGTCTTCCTGGAGCTTCTTCTTGGAATCCATGTCCATCATTATTAATGTTTGCTCCTGTCAGTAGATATTAACCATAATAATCTCATAGCATCTTCTTCCAGGCCCTCTGTTTCCTCCCTGGCATATAAAGTTGTCAACCTCACCTTTGAAAATAAGGCCTTTTTATTTCCTCCATTCAGCTGAGTAGTTCCTCAAGCTGTGCTCTCCAGATGACTTCTTTCCTGTGGTCCTACTCAGTCCTCTTCTCGTAGTCCTAACTCGTTGGCTAATTTAACCACTACCTTGTTATAAGGAGCTTTGAATCTGGCAATGGGGTATACTAATATTGTCTGAAAAGGCAGACAGTACCTTGGCAAATACTGCATATCAGTTCCAAACAGCAGTTAACTGGTGAAAAAAAAACCAACCTACATATCAACCCTACACAGGAACTCTTTCAGCATTGTTGCGTGTCCCGGCTCGGCAGGGCCAGG
>NW_008615590.1:0-18692 GCF_000691845.1 Merops nubicus | reverse complement strand
CCAGGCCTCAAACCACAACACCTATTTATAGTTACACAAGGTATACGTATTTGAAAAGCAAACAGAGATGCATTTGCTGAATAAACACTATCTGCTATCCCAAAGGTGTGCAGAGTAAAATTTTTTAAGACTAGTAGTACCCACATGGAGTGAACTGCTACACAGGAAACACTAAAACTGGTGATAATGATTTTATATCTCTCTGCCCTAACCCACCCTTCTTTTTTAAACAAATTAAAGTACTTTTGTTTAGAGATAGTTAAACTTCAGGCTTGTTGTTTTACCTCTGAATAGTTAATATGGCAATAGAAAGAAATACTTATAAAATAGTAAGAATTAAAAGGAAGTTGTTTTAATTCATACAAGACTTACAAATGCTGTATCTTAAGCTTTTGGGATCCAGTGAAATAGCTGATACTCCTGAATGATCCTGCAGGATCTGGTCCTTTGACCACTTGAGAGGCAGAGAGCTGTGTACCGCTAAGCTAATGCTGCTGGACAAGTCTTCTATCAGAGAAAAATTTTGAAGATTAGAGAAGAGAGATCTTCTAGTCTACTCACAATAGAAGACTAATGACTTTAAAAAAGAAGAAAAAATACTGTTTTGAAAGGAAATGACAATAGCACAACTGTTACCATGCCTTCAAAGATGCTACTCTATTTAGCATAACTGTCAGGTAGTCCAAGAGGTGCTGCTATTCTTGCTTCAGGACTTGTAACTGCTCCCCTACACATAACAAGCACTTGATCCTTTTTTGAAAAAGTGCATGAAGAGACTGTGAAAAGACTTCAGTGATAAACAGTGTAGTTACTTATTCATTCACTTAGAACCAACAGAATGGAAAGCAAAGGAAATTAATAGTTTAGGGTCCTTGCAAATCTTGATGTTTCCCGGCACACAAAAGTCCTATTTTCTTCTTACCAAGAACAAGAAAATACATATTTCATCAGAACTGCCTTAACTTTGACCTGTGCATTGTGGCTTTTATGTGTTATTTGTATTATATTGATTTAGAGTAGAATTCATCTTCACTACATTTAGCCATCTAAAGTTAAGGGTTTCATCTAAGCTATTTGTCCAAGTTCCCCTTATGGCAAATGGAGAAAGATAGGTTCCTCCAAGTGGCAGTTCATCCCATTTTGAGATAGGTGTCTGAGATAGACTGGATGAATTGCTCACTATCACTATCTCTCTCCATTGCTTGTACAGGAACTTAAGTGACTAGCTTAGGCTAAGCACCCAGCTTTCAGACGGTTAAAAATTAGGTGAGCTGAATCCTTCTCAAATATTTTTTTTTTAAGGGATACATTTAACTGAGAAATATCTGGTAGTCAATTTGCCATGTGCTATTTTGCTAAAATTTTATGAGTGATATTTCTTTGGAACCATATACCTGGTGTTTAATGAATTAAATTAATAGTAAAATTACGTATGACTAGGCAGTTGATCAATACATGACATTAATGTGCACATAAATCATTCTTACATTTTCTTTCAAAGAAGTGCATTCATTTAGACTGCTGGTAGAAAACAAACCTTGTTTTTTTTTCTAAAGCACCAATCATGAGGAATTTCTTTTGAAATATTACAGAGCTGCAAGAACTAAGTACTTCTGAAAAACCAGGCTGATGTTATTGATTTAGGGTCTGAGAAGGGGAGGAGTTGTGGTGTGTTTCTATTTGATAGGAATTGTATGCTCAGGTTTTATTTGTGAGAGTGTGAGATTCTTAATACCCTCAACTATTAATTTCTGTGTGTCTGGGTTTGAAAATGATGCAATAGATAACAACAATTGTCACGTAGCAACGTCAATTAGTATTTGAAATAGAGTAGGGTTTACAAACTTGGACTTTTCCCCATGTTTTTACATAATCTTGTTGGGGGGTGTGTGTGTGTGTGTATGTGTCTGTGAACATGATAGTGAATGACTCTGTTACTAACAGTTTTTAAAAAAGGGAAGACAGGCCATCATCTTATTAAATTATAGGAATGAGTGGTAGAGGGCAAACAAAGAATGCCTCTTGTGGAGTCCTGCCTCTTTCACTGAGCACCCGACAAAATATATACGTCCCCTAGGTGGCTAAGTTAGCCATGCATGCATGCACATCACAGCGTGTCTTCCTTCCAAATGCTGGTAGAAAGGGCTAAAAAGTCACTGCAAGTTGCATGTCACACCGAGCAGTAGTGTAGGCAGAAAGTTGCTACCAGACCTCCTATTCCTTTCTTGTCAACATATTGCCCTCTGATCTGGAAGAATATGTCTGGAGTAAGAAATTATTTGCCCTAGATCCAAAGTGGTTCTATGACCTGTTCAAGTTTGAGGTTTGAGTAGATTTAAGTACCATCAGCTTAGGGTTTGCACTGGTTTCATTAAGACACTGCTCCAGAAATTTCAATATTTTCAATGCCTAGGCCTGTGCATGTGGTTTATGGAAGTACAAGGTTCCCAATGATTGATGGGAAGATTTCACAAATAAAAAATTCATTTTGGTTTCTTTTTTTTTTCCCCTCACTAATTACAGTTGTATCCTCTGACCATATTTTGTGTAATACCTCTTCAATCTTTAAAGTTTGGCACTTGCATATTCAAAAATAAATCACATTCTTCCTTTACAAGAGCTTGGTATGAATAAATTTGCATTCAGAATGAGTTGATGGGAGCAGAAGAGTGAGTCCGGCATTGTAATGGCATAACTGCATTACTTATATTCATTTCATGACACTTCATGTTGTAATAACCACATCAAACCTTGATACCACTCAGTTTACAACAACCATGGAAGATTATGTAGATTCCCCCTCATGCCTTGCTTCACCTTGCCTTGCCCTTCCCCCTCTCATACCTTCTGCTTTCTGAAAAAAGTACGGAGGAAAACTGCATCACCATAGATGGTCTTTGACATTTGGCTCTTTTTACGTCTTGTATTTCTGCTGCAGCATATCTGGCAGAGCAAACAAACAGAAGCTGCATCCAAGGTGCACATCTAGAAAAACTCATGGCTAATACTATGGGATTATACCGTATTTCCTAGGAGTGGGATGCCTCTAGCAATAACTGTTAAACTAAACCACCAGGCAAGTTTATGGCAAGGCAGACACCAGTGCCTTATGGCATGGGACAGAGCTTTGCATGTGGTCCTCAGCCTGGAACCTCTGTATATGAGCCATCATATCCTGTCCTCAGGGCTGATGACAAGTGGGGAGAGGAAGGACAAGGGGACATTAAAGAGAAGGAATTTTACCCAGTAAAGTAATCCCTGACACAAGATGCTTAGTCCTTTTCAAACTTCATAACTCTCTGAAATCAGCAGCAGCTGGGTAAGAATTTTCCCATTTGGGTCTGAAGATTTAAGTGCTGTGAAGTTTTCAGTTTCTGTACTTGCTTTGGTGATTTCCTTTATTGTTTCTTTCTTTTGGCAAAGATGGATGTCTCTGGACTGCTAAAAAGTTTCTCTCCAAATGTGATGTAATTTTTATTTACTGGAGTGGTTTAAACCTCAATGAAAGACTTTTAAATGAACTAAAGGAAATAATCCAACGTTTGAAGGCAGGTGCCTGTGATGACCTAAAAGACTTCCTTTTTCTTTTTGTTTTCATCACTAGCTTCTCTGATTCTTTCAATGTTTCAGATTATATTTCTAGTGAAATAGAGATTGCCAGTGAAATAGCTTCATGTTGGTTTGTTTGGGGTTTTTTTATATAATTCAGTGCATCTGAACTTCATGAAAATTATGCAAATTGTCTTCATTATAACCATATCTTGTCGCAACATGCAGCTTACGTAGTGCCACAAATGAATGCATTCATGGCATCTTTTGGGTCCTAAGATCCAATTATGCCTTTTGTTGTTCCTTTTTGGCTCTCTGTGTCAGCTGCATGCTCTGTAAATTTACTGATTACTGACCTGTTGGCAACTTTACAAATCAGCTTTGAAATGCAAGCTGTCAGTAGCTCTTGAGCACCCCAGTCCCAGGTTACCAAGGCCACAAAACACTGCATTGAATTTTTAATCAGTTTTCCATATGCTTCTGCCTAGCTTTTCTCCAGGTTAAGGTCAATTTTAAGACTAGCTGAATTCTCTTATAATCACCATCTTCACAGTTCTCTCTAGGTTCAAAAGGAAGAACAATTTTTCATTGCATTAATATTAATTTTTTTACTGTGGGGGCTTATTACAGTGGCATATTTTCTATTTAAGTATTCACTGTTACATCACAAAGTGAACAGTCTAGCCAAAGTATTGTCTCATGAAGGTATGAGTGAACTGTTGCTAACCTGAAATTTCATTGCCCCCACTTTTAAAATGAAGCAAGGCTGCTCTTGTAACCCATTCTACATTTTTTCTCTTCAGCCTTGCTACTCAGAGGAGAAAGCTTGCCACCTCAGATACATGTCCTTTGGCTCACCTTTTTAAATATGACAACTGCAGTTTATTTAGTAATTCTACCATCAAGCTTTGATCTCTGTTTTAAAGAGTTGCAGCTTTTTGTCTGAGTGGGCAAGGCTAGAGTGGGTCTTAATTAGAGTGCTGGAAATTTAGACCTAAATGTGAAACAAAAGTCATGGTTATTTCCTCTTTAGTTTTCACTCAGTAGCATTTACCATTTAGGAATTTGCTTTGATTTACTGAGTAGATACTTCTATTATTGCAGCAGTGAACAATCCAAAAATGCTTTATTTTAAGAAATCTTAGTGATGCTTTATTGTACTAGATATCCTGGAAGTTACGCTTATTTACAGATTCCTATGCCATGATGACAGACCTAATCAGCTAGTTATCACCCTTTTTTCACCACAACTTTTTGCATACTCTTACAGAATCTCATAATAATGTGGCTTTTCACTCTGGAGTGAAAAGACAGTTATGATCACCCTTCACTACCAAGGAAAGCAGGTCAGTAAGAAGTATTGTGGTAGCATTTCTGGCTTAATAATCAATAACTTATCATAAAATGATGTGAATATCCAGTCCTCTCTTGAGCATAGTTGTTCTCTTTGAGGCTACAGGTAGAATGACTGTGATTTCCAGGCACTGGTAATAGTCCTCCTATACGTAAGTGAAATCTTGGAGTTAAAGTTGCTTGCCCCTGTACCACTATGAACCTTGAGGCAGTTACTTACAGAATAGTTAGTTACCCAGGGCCACTCAGGCCATTTGAACTCTGGAGTCCACTGGAGCTAGATTTACTTATGTCTGTGAGCAACGTTTTATACTGAATAAGTAGATGCACCTTCTAGAAAGACTGGATGAAGGTATTACTCAACAAATGATTCAAAACAATGAGAAAAACAGAGGTAGCTGGGGCAAAAAAACTGACTAATGATCCACACCGAATATTGAAAAATAACTGGTGATTCATGGATAACCTGCAAAAGTAGGACCTGAAGAATCAACCACAAAGTTACACAAACAGCCCCAGGATTTGCAAAGCCTAGTCACCGGTGGCTCTTTAGTCTCTTTTTAAGCTCCAGTCAAACTTCTGAGCAGTCCCTCCCTGTGCTATTTCTCACACAAGGTGTCATTTTGCTGCTTCCTTTTTATGGTTGAGGGGGAAGAAGAAATAATTTGGTCAGTCTCTTTTAACTGATAGCAAGGTTATTTTCTTATTCATGTAGGAGCTTAATAATAATTGAGAACTTTCCTCTTCTATCCTTTTCAGTGGAGACTGGTGCACAGGTACTTTGGGGTGGCAGGATGGCCAACGCACAGAGAGATGGACATGCTGAACTGTTACGGAAAGCTTATTCCCTTATGAAGCCAGATGTAAAAATTACATTCCCGGTAACATTCACTTACAATATTTTTAAGAAATAAATTGTACCAATTATATCTAAAACACATCTCATTAACAAAAAGAAAAAAAACACAACACCAAAACAATACAACAGGATAAAGCAAATGAGCTACTTCCTTAAAAAAAAAAACAAAAAAACACACCACACACAAAAACAACAAAACAAACAAACAAACAAACAAACAAACAAACAAAAAACCACAAAAAACAGAAACTCCACAATTTGAAAAACTGAAGAAAACACCAGGTTTTCTGCCATTTTGTCCATTATATACCTCGTGCCTTCTGACAGATTCTTGTTGTTGGGCCTGGAGCTGCTCATGTTCCAGTTTTAGCAAAATGTATTTTAACCATCTCCACAAAGAAGATGAAGATCATCCAAGCAGGTCCCAAACTCTTCAGAATTTTATGGATACAGGAATCCACACTGCTAAGCCTCTCAATTTGAAACATCAGTGCTGATGGATCCTTTATAGATTTCCTATGAGCAGGCTGCTATAACTACATAGTTACTGGTCTCAGAGATTACTTGGGACTTACTTTATGACACAGGAGAAAAGATTTCAGTAGGAACTCAATATTCTGGTGTTATTTGTGATTATTTTATTATACCTATTTTTATAACTACGGTCCAGCACACCTTATTGACACAACTGAGAACAGGTGTAACATCTTTTACACATGTGGCTAGAAAAACAAGACAGCACTAGAGAAAACAATTAGTCAAGGATCTTTGGCAGGAAGGAGGAGATGATAAGACTGAGAACAGCACTAATAAAGGACAAAGAGTGGATAAAAAGGAGACTGAACAAGAAGAGCTTTAAGTAGGCAATTTGAGGCAATGTGATTTTCCCAAGTAACTTTGGACCAAACATAGCTGCTGATGACTACTGATAATAGTTATCTGGTTTTGGTAGCACTCATACGATAATTGATGGGCACATGCTTCTCACTGGAGATCATTCTATCATGCAAGATTTTTTATATTTTAACTTTTTTGGTTTTGGCCATCACTCTGGGTTAATCATAGGAGAAACTAGTCAAACTATAAGGGTTTCCCTTGACTTAATTGGCAAGTGACCTGTTAAAACTGAATGATACCCCTGGAACTTAAATTTTGATACAGCCCATGTCACTACCCACATAGCACATAACTGCATATAGAAAGCATATCACAGTAATTATCTTTTCCAATACAAACTGAGGCTCTCTACTTTGTTTATAAAAAAAGAAAAAGCAGTATATGAAGAAAGCTTTGAACCCTTGCTGGCTGTTACTTTGACATGTTTTAGCTGAAAACCATAACAGTGGTGAGAAAGTCAAGCAAGCTCAAGTGTTGTATTAGGGCACCACAAGGACTGGTATTTTTCATGGATAATAACATCCATCATTACACACCAATGCAATGCCAGACTGCCACACCACTTGGTGGTGTATCTTCAGATGCAAAACAGCCACCTTATAGCCCAGTGAACTTTAGACACAATATTTCTAGTCAACCTCACAAAGAGGAACACCCAGGAAAGGGCTGAGCCAGTTGCCTACAGTCCTGAGAGAGAAGGTAATACCACATCCTCCTGATGTGAAGTGTAGGCAGGGGATGAGTGAAAGAAGTAAACATGCAGCAGGATGTTTTGGGGGTGCACTAAATAACTTCTTGTAGTTTCTGATACTGTAAGACCAAACTGGGAGCACTTGTTCCTAACATAACAGTGACCAAGGATAAAAAGCAGTTTGAAGCCTGATACAGCGTATCATACTTTGCACTCTGGAGTTTTGGTATAACAAAAAATCAGCCCATTATTAATTTCCTGGCCTTTTTTTTTTTTCAGTCTTTTGTGAAGCAACAAAAAGAGATCCCAGGAAAACCCAACTCGTTGCTCGTTATGCTTCCTGCTGTTGGGTGTGCAGCTACTCACATGAGGTATGTATTTGCACACAGCTTTTTCCTTGCTTTGCCTATGACTAACCAGACAGAGAGGAACTCCAAAGAGACTCGTTAAACCTATGAAAGCTGTCACAGTTTGTCACATGTGGCTCTGCACACGTAAGCAGAGCATTGCTTTTATAGTACACTGCAAGTCTCTCCTTCTGCAACAACAGTAACTCATGTCACTGCTTTAGTCTCAAGAGAAACTGCTATTAAATGGTAGATGTTAGTTTAATATTAATAATTGTCTTAACTTCATACATCTACAGGTTTTCATCTAGTAAAAGGGAGCTATTCATTTTTCCACATAAAAACAACATTCCTCTGAAGGGAATTTAACAGATGTAACAGGGTTGATGGCAGACGCAGCATAATGAAAGCAAGACACTTTGAACTGTCAGTGGCTCTCTAACTGCTCTTTGTATTACCCTGGCAGAGGTGTGCCTGCTCCAGTTCAAAACAGCTGCTCTCTCACAAGTGTACTCCTGGCTCCCATTCCCCGCCCTGCAAGGAAAAGCAGGGCTGCAGGAGGAGAAAAAACAGAAAAAAAATATCTGGACCGGGTGAAAAACATCTGCCTGCACATCAGTATAGTTTAGAGCAGTCAAGAGGGACCATAATGTTTTATAGAACTTGCATATTGTCATTTTTAAGGAGTAAGATTCAGAAAATGAAGATTCATTAACGCTGTAGCACTGGATGTCAGGCAAACACCCCTTTCATCATCCAGCACACCACCATGGGGAGCACTGCTCTTCTGCAGAGTGTTCTCCGTTTTTCTCCAGTTAGTTTCAAATTGGTGCTAGGGCTTCTGTCCCTGCTCTAGGAAAAGATATTACTAGGCCTTAGCAGTAAGAGAGATTTCGTGATAGCTAAGCTACAGAGAGCCTTTCTCCCATTTCATCTCATTATAATTACATTGATAGTTTGTAATGCATTAAGATTTTCTCTTTGGTCTTGTTTTTTACAGTCTTCACCTTCTTGTCATCTGAATGACACAGAGTCGACCATCATCTTTCTCCACACATTAGTCTTTTGACCATTTAATCAATTTTGTGCATTTTTTTTTCTTCATAATTCCCTCATCTCTGTCCATATCCTCCTGGCTGAGACTCTCAGAACTGTCTGCAGTATTAATAAAGGATGCATGATGTTGTAGTAAAAAGCTTTCTTGGCATGGGTTTGGGGTGACCTGTAAAACTCTTGTGGTAAAGTCATAAAGTAAGCTATGCAGCTCACCTGATATTATGATTAAACCTTCATATGAAGGCTGCAAGATAGAACTGTTTTCCTAATAGTATTGTTTCAAGTTTATTTTCGATTTATTTTTAGTTTCTTATAGTCACTCAGCAGAGTTTTATCCAGGATGATATTCATTGACACTATACAGAAGCCCTTCTGTTCTGCCACGTTCGTTTTCATACATGTGACTACAAAATCAATGACACTGCCTTTCCTGAGGCAGTTGCTGGGGCTTCTGGACCATAGTCAGGAGAAACAGGAACTGCTGAAGACAAAACTCTAATAACTGCATGCAGCTCTGTATGCACTAGTCTAGTGCTGTCTCCTTCTAGGTTGCATGGGAATACCTGGGAGGATTTCATTTTCCTGGAGATTAAGATTTAAAGACAATAAAAAATGTTCTCAGTGACTATACAAGGTTGTTTCAATTCCTATCGTCAAATTTCATATTGATTAAAAGAAAAGTTAGGCCCATGGAACCTTCGGGGACACATTGTATCTTTCAATAATTAACTGAAAAAAACACCAACACAGATTATACTCAAATTAGTAGCATATAACTAGAGATCTGTTCCTCAGCTATCTGTCTTCCAGTTGCAGATGTAATGCATTCCTGTAAGATCTTAAATAAGAAAGGGCATCTGTCATCAAGTACACGTTTTTTAATCAGTTACTGATTTTTAATATCTTGTACAACAGTGTTCTATACTACTGATTTAACTTTTGCATTGCATGTATTTCAAAATACATCTCCGACTACCTTTTGTATGAAGCAATAGACCATACTACACAGGCTTATTGATATGCTTCATTCAAGAAATAGCAACCCAAATAAAATAAGGCACTTAAACTTGTGCTTAAAATTAAATATATGCTTGAGTATATCACTGAAAATCTGCCTGCGGAAGGGCTTTCCTGAACAAAAGTGGCTTCAGGCATATGTCTGAATTGTACTCTGCTGAATTGTAGCTTGTGAGTCCTATTATATTTAGAGTTGAATGGAGTCACTCAAAGTGTATAAAATTAAGCACACGTATGCCATGTTTATGATTTTTGCAGGATCGGTACTTAATTCATATCTTGGAGTGCCTATTCACATGAGGAGCTCTTTCTTAATGAAGAGATTAAGAACTGGTCTTTTTTAAGTGGCAGTTTTAATAACAAAATCTTAATAAAAAGTGTGAACTAGAGAGTAATGATGTTAGTACTGTTCCCTAAGGCAAGCCTTACATCAACGTGTTTGTATACAGTAAATAAGCCTACAGAGAAAAAAAAAAACCAGGCCAATAAATGAATGATAGAAATTAGTTTGCTAATGAAACTACTCATCAACATACTTCCCAGTGAAGACAATGTGTGTGGCTGAAACTGTTAAATTTAAAGGTTCTTCCGACTGCTTAACATTTAGTTGGGTCTTGAAATGTTATCTTACAAAAATATGTTTTCTTATGGCTTTCTTGAGGGAGGGATCTATTATTTTCATGCTGAGAATGCATGTTAGCACTCTTCTTAAAAAAATATTTTTCACAAGATGGGAGGAAGTTGAGGAAATCAAGTCACCAGCAAAACAATTAAGCAGATCAGAGTGAGCTGAATATTCCTATTTTGTCTTAAGGCATGAAAAAACTGAAAGCTCTGAAATGTTAAGTTTCTCTGTTAAAAATCTTGGTGTCCCAATCATACAATGACTTCCATTCATACGAAGTGCAAGAGGCAGGCAGAGTCTTGTGACTCTTTCACACTGGAGACAGTCCAGTGGTGGGCTATGAAGATGATTAGGGGAATGAAGCATCTCTCTTATGAGGAAAGACTGAGAGACCTGGGTCTGTCTAGCCTGGAGGAGAGACGACTGAGAGGGAGGGGTCTTATCAATGCTTATAAACATCTAGAGGGCAAGTGTCAAGTGGATGGGGCCAGAATCTTTTCAGTGGTGGCCATGATTGGACAAGGGGCAACAGACACAAACTAGAACACAGAAGTTCCATCTGAATGTGAAGAAAAACTTCTTTACTTTGAGGGTGGCAGACCCCTGGAGCAGGCTGTCCAGAGAGATTGTGGAGTCTCTTCTGGGGATTTTCAAAACCCTCCTGGATGCATTTCTGTGCAACCTGCTCTAGGTTAACTTGCTTTAGCAGGGGAGTTGAACTAGATGATCTCCAGAGGTCCCTTCCAACCCCTACCATTCTATAATTTTGTAATTCTGTGATGAAGCACACCGTGCAGGACCAGGGCCTGAAATTAATACAGTGCACATTTAGGTCAAACATCTGCTTTTATCAACCGTTTCCTCTTTGTCCTATTTTAGAGTGGATTTAAGCCTTTTTTGCATGATACAAAATTCAGTGCTTCTAATAGAGAAATGGAGATATAGATAAAATTACTTTACAGACAACTTACATACTGAATGAAGCTGCTCCCACCACCAGCCACACGCTTTGACTCAAATACCTGTACCACCCAGGCTTGTTTTCTAAGTGAGCAGTGCTCTTCTGTGAAGAACAGCAAGTACCACAAAGCAGCAAAGGTGAAGACTCAAGCAGCTACTATACTAGCCAACAAACTACTCAGCCAGGCTTTTAGGAAACGTCCATACAGACGAGGAAACTATGCTGCAGACTTCAGGCCTGAGGTCAAAGATGCATCATTAGAGACATCATTTCCTGATATTAGAGGCTCCAAATCATTAGTCTTTTAATGCGTAATATCAATAGCTGTAATGAAAAATGCGGGTAGGATGTAGAGAATCCCCTGAATCTTAATGTACTCTCAGCCGTAGGAAGCATAATGCAGTATATAAGTCAGCTGAGCTGGAGAAAAACAATGGGTCAAATGAAGAAAATGAAGAGGAAGGCAGCAGTTAAACCTCTGATTTTTGCGTGTGAACGCAAACCACCTCTGTTCCTGGGGTCAGCACAAGCTGTGCCTCTGGAAATGTACTGGAATGGAGTGAGAGTGGGATTTCTGCAGAGTGCATGACTGTTCTGGCTCCTTCACAACAAGGCGTTTCACACTGTGCACAGCAGATGGGAGCTGGAAAGTTCAGCCCAAGCATTGAAGTTTGCATATATATGCATAAACCTATATATATACATTGTGTGTGTGTGTGTGTGTGTGTGTGTGTTTTGTGTGTATGTGTGTGTGCCATTAGACCCTGGCAGAGCTGCTGCCAGTAGCCTCTCACTGGGCTGTGTCTGGGTCCATGTGGACTTAAGCATCCTTGCATGCTCCTGGCACAATGCCCAGGCACGGCTGATCCACCAGCAAATGGATGCTCACAGCCAAACAACATTAAACCTTCAGGGCCATTGCTGACCCCTTTCTTTACAGAATCTCCAGCAGTCCAAACTCACCTTTTCTCAGGGCATGGGTAGAATGGGCACAGTGAATTTAAAAGTAATTTACTAAGGACTCACAGTTGTTGAAAACAAGTAGAAACTTCACCTGGGTTCAAAAAATCAATTGCCTTTTAAATTTTTTGCATCAGAGGTAGCTGTGAATAACAATAGCATAATAAAACCCCATACCCCTTTTTCTGCTTCAGTTTCTTCTCTGCTTTTGTAAGCTCTGACCAGGGTATGCAGAGAAGTCTTCAAGTGAGATGGGGGTTGTCCTCCTACCTTGGGTTTTCTGAATCACAAATCCATCACATTTAAAGACACAACATTTACACAATATTAATTTCCTTCATTCTTTTAAGCTTTTATATTGCCTAGTCCAGAAGCTTAGGAAGGTTGGCTATGCATAGGATAAAGCAGCTGCAATTAAATCCAGCAATGCTTAACCCCTCTCCATTACCCACAATCAAGAATAGCACTTCCTCAACATTTTTTAGTTGCAAGTAGCATTTTATATTTTTTGAAAAATTCCACTGATTTTTCTGTGCAGCATTGCTGCAGTGATCTCCATTTAGAACAAAATAAAAGGTTGAATTAAATTTCATTTATTACTTTTATTTCCTTCTCTCCTTTCCCCATTTCTCTTTGTTTGCTCAAGTGTTGAATATGTGTACATTTTTTAACATAAATGTATATTTTGCAGATTTTTACAGGCTACATTTAATCTGTACAGCACTGACGTGGTAGATAAATAACTTGGGTTTGATTGTATATGGCTGACTGTATACATAAAGACAATTTTTGATGCAGTGATTTCATTAGTTTAGTCAGAATCTCTTAAGTTGTAAAATAACAGAAAACCCGAAAATGTACCTGCAGACAAAAAACTAAGGTAATATTCTTTGAAAGGCTGGTTTCTGGAAAGTTAGCCACAAATGCATAGATAAAAAGTGTTTTTTGAACTGATCTCTTTAAAAGTTATTCCTACCCAGATGCCCGTGAGAATCTGAAATATACTGACACATATGTGTTTTTCTACAGCTCTTGCTTCTCTACAAGGCTAGTGTGAGAAATGTTTTAGTTCCAGAGAAGGCTTTAAATACTGCTGTTTTTCACTGCAAGAAGCATTACTAAAGGTCCCTTACACCAGGTGGATTCCCAACTCATTTCTAGCCCACTTTATCTTGCATACAGTGTTTGGATATATGGGGAAAGTTCTTAACTCTTTCTGAACAAAATCGAAAATCCTCAAGCCATGGGAGGTATCTTCCTTATGTCAGTAGTTATCTCGGCCTCAACCCTGGACAGGAAACTGCATCCTAGCATTTAAATGTTGCTCTCATGTTTTTGTAGCATAAAGGAGCTTTACATTTTTCAGGTGAGGATAGGAAGGGCTTGGAGGAGAAGGTCAGAGATTCCTAAATTAAAGCTTTTCATTTTCTTCTTGAGAAATAAAGAAGGAGAGGCACCACTAGAAGGCAATTCAGACTCAAGAGCCCAGAAGCATACCCTGGAGGTGCTTCTCTCATTATTCATTTGCTGCAGAAAGAGCCCAAGGTGATGAGTCTCCTGTTTGGGTGCCTGAGATAAGTGCTTAAAATCAGGTAGGCTCATCCCTCTCCTTTATGCCATCACAAATTCCCTGTTTTGCCCTTTGGTACAGCTTTGCACAGGGCTGTACCTTAATGCAATATTATGTTCTGTGACAAGTTAAAAGGCCAATAAAAGTACTGCTCAATGTGAATTATTTCACCTGTTTGATACCTGCTTTCTCCTTAACTCCCTTAATGGTGCGGTGAGTTTTCCTACCCCAGTGACATTCAGTTGTATGTATTGTTAATTTTTGCTTTGTAGCTTGCATCTAGATTACAGTTTGCGTGTCCCCAAAGTGGTATCAGTTGCCTGAAATCCTGATTCTTCAGTGTTGTGTGGCTTGCATAAATGTCAGCTGGTCCAAGGGAGCGGTTTTAAAAGAAACAGAGCTGATCTGACATTCTTCAAAGGGAAGCCTAGGAGACACATCTCTGCACCTGGGTTTGTTATAAACACAGAGCAATGGGTAGAATGCTATGAATGCTGTCACTCGAGCAGTGAAGAGGGACAGGCAGCCATGTCAAAAATGACAACGTTTCTTTTACTAGTCTTGCAAAAGATGTCTGCAGTGATGTGACTGCAGATGACATCAAACAACATAAGTGGCTGGTTTCTGCAGTAGATTGAAATTCATCCAGTTCCCTGTGTTCACTGTGATGACTTTCAATGCTAATTCTCAGTGAGTGAGGCATGAAATATATTCACAGGCTATACACAGTTAGGATACTTTAAAGTTATTTGAGGTACCTGTGATGTAAACATCTGTGCCTCTTGCTTTCCTGCATTTTTTACTGAGTTTCAATTATGCAGTCAAAGAAACACTGGAGAAGAGGAGAACAAGTTTGCTGATCTAGTTATTTTTCTTTTTTGAAAGGAATCAGTGCCTCATTGTCTGAGCAGAGGGAAACATAAGATAGAAGCACACTTTCATCTTCTCCAGCAAGGAAGAGATCAGCTGAATTGATGCAAATGAGGTGTTTTTGAAAGTGATCCCCAAAGCTTGCTGTATTCACTGAGCAAAACTGTGAGTTGCTTAAACTTTCATTTGGAAATCTAAATAATGTGTGATGGCGTAAAAGATGAAAAGGTTCTAGCTTGAGTTTTACTGTGTGGCTGTAATGCTCTTTGAAGCTGATGCTAAATCCAGCATTCAGCACATACTGTGTCCTGCAGCTGCAGCAGTGTGTGAACTTCACTGTATTTTGAAAGGATGCTTCTCAGTCCTGACTTCAGATGACACTCTCTGCTCTTTTGATTACTTGGAAGAAAGAGGCTGCAAAATGCAGAGGGAAAGCAGGGAAAAGCCTCCTGTGCGTTTGCAGGTGGTCATGGGAATCTGGTGACAGGAACTACTCCCTGGGACCTGCAGAACAGAAGAACTGGGAGAACAGTGTAAGTGCATCAGGTCTAACTAATCCAAGGAAAGTGGGTTTATCGTAGTATAAATGAGAACAGGTTCTTGTTCAGTATAAACTGGTACTAAATCTTTTTTTACCACAAATAACTTCTTCCTTTTTTATACGTGATACTCAGTATCTGCATTTTGTGTTAACTCCTTGGCTATATACTTTCTGGTTTTACACTCAGCTAGGAAGAAAGAGAGACATATTCTTGTCATGGCTTTTGGGTTTCAGCCTCTGGTGTAATGGCTTTTTCACATCGAACACATAAACAGCCATGGGAGCAAGGGGCCGGCGCCGCCCTCCTTTCCCAAGGAGAAGGCCACAGAGTAATGCACAGTGTCTCTTCCTGACCTTGAATTCTGGGGTTTGTATCATGGAATAGCTTTTACAGGGTAGGGTGAGAATGTCTTCACTCTAGAATAGGTGACTGGATGGCTGTAAAGATGAAGCCACCAAGCAACCTGACTCATGAGCTGCCCTGTCCTGCCAGCAGGGCCTGCAGATGGAGTGATGTGTCAGCTCCTCAGCTTCTCCATGAGGGGACCTGTTAGACTGGCAGCAGTTCAGCCTGCCACCCTGGGCTTCGACCTGCAGCACCTCAGCAGCAAACACCCAGCTGGGTGCCTCCAGGGTGTGGGCAGGGAGGCTTGGTGAGGAGGGCCCAAGGGACCTGCCAAGGATGGCAAGGCAGCGTCGGACTGCTGAAACACCTGGTGGCTGGTGTTCCTCGGCTGTGATAGTCTAGCAGGGCGAGGAGGGTCAAGATTTTGAAGAGCAGCTGATCAGCTGGGAGGACTCTGAATGGAGCCTCTCAGGAAAGAGCAACAGGTGAGTAGTTTCTGGATCCTGTCTGAGTGAAAGCACACAAGAGGTGTGAGGAAGCTGAATTACAAACACTTGGGTTGGGATTCATCTCATCTACCTTTAGACATTTCTCCTGTGAATGTTTATATACGAGCTGGTTATGCCAGGATCCCATTGACAAAAAAGAGGCCCTGTTGGGATGAGGCTTCTCAGACAGTTGATATCAGCATCTTACAAGCTCTTTAAAATTTTACTATGTGGCTTCTTCATGTCAGTATGTTTATTGGTGAAACCTAATTATCATTGTCTTCTGATAAAGCTGCAGTAAGAACACTATCCTCTCTTTTTAAAAATTAATTTGTCCAGACATCTGTTTCATAAAACCATTCTAAGGAATTTAGGTTTTCTCTCTCATAAAACACCAGGAAGTATGGAAGGGAAGTAGACCTGAACTTAGATGGATTCATAGGCTCTATATATTTGTGACCTGACACACTAGCTATTTGCTCATTATACCTCTTCAGCATTTAATAAACCAGAATAAAGGCTTTTATTTTATTAAATATTAATTCACCTTTTCGTATTTTTAGGGAAGGCTATAGGAATAAAGCATTGATGGAAGATGATAACTGAAGGGATGAGTAAATGAAACACAATTTCCCTGATTTCTGGCAAAAGCTCTCTTGGCTTTATGCTACCACTTTGTCTAATTATATCTGATTTTTTCAACAACAAAACATACAGAAAAAGAGAAGAAAGCACAAACAGCTTGGGTCTTAAAAAAAAAAATTGTCAGTGAAAGCAATTTTTCCCCTCTCTTTGTTTACTGGTGAAGGTGAAGCACTAACTCAACATGCAGGTACAGACGTGATAATTTACTTGTCAGTTATGTAGTGGAAAAATCACTTTTAATGATAATTGTTGTATTAAGTTGTGCTTTTTTTTTTTTTTTTAAATCATGAAAGCAGCTGACTATTCTTTTTCAACAGTGCACTCTACTGTTTTTTATTCCTGGCCCTTATCATCCTACATGTATTTTTTCACCCACCAGAGTCAGAGAAGGATCTGTTGTGTTTTATCATTCAGAACAAAGGCTATTTGTGGTCTTGAGTCTGGTGTTCTCTATCCACTTGGCATTGTTATTCACTGCAATTAAGGATGTGCAGATAGAAAATGTGCCTATGATTTGGTATAATTCACTTGTTGACAGAGTCAATCCTTACATTTCTTCAGATGCCATTTCTCAAGTACAGTAGATCATAATCTCAAGCAGTGACTTTATATTAATTTTTTAGCACATCTAATGATATGGTATATATAGTGCATTTAGGTGATTTAATAATGTGTTTTAAGCATTCTGAATGAAAACAAAGGGGAGCTATTTCTTTGAAAAGATGGTGGTGGATAGCTCAGCTGGGTAGAGGAAAAATAAATTGTCTTTTTTGTTTGCTTGCTTGTTTCCAATAGGGGATGGGGTGTGGGGAAGGTATGTAGTTAACATAAATGAGAATCACACAGATCAATCTGTTTTGAAAGCCTTCACCCTGGAAAGGCAGATGATACAGCAGCAATGGAATGAGGTATGAGATAGTCATCCCAAGTGAGAACAGAAAGAAATCTGTGGAATGGACAGGCATGCAGGCAATGACTGTAGCTGTCATAAGTAGTAGTAGCCGTATATATAAAATTAGTACTTTCACCAGTGAAGCACACACAGTTACAATGAGGATGAATTTCTCTTCACTTCAAATTAAGCAAATAATAAACTAAAATAGAAAGGAACCTTCTGTCACATCTCAGTATGTGGCCTTCTTCCCATAGGTTTGACCAGTAAAACATGTCCATGTACAAGAGTCCAAGTCCCAAACAAGTTTTCTCATTAAAAGATCTGGAAAGGACAGGACTTGATGTTAAGGGCCATTACCAAGGGAGATGCCATCATGTATAACTTACTTGTCATGCACACACAAGTGCCCATCATGTCCAGAACTTGCCTGGTAATTCTCAACGGGTTTAACTGTTGATATTCTGTCTAATTCTCTAGCTACTGTTGTCTTCACCATTCCCTCTACCACCCATCAGCTGAGTGTACATCAAGTTACAATGCAGCTATCTACCTGCAGATACTGTACTCACAGCGCAGATGATGCACACAGACTAACTATTAGAATATGGGTACACCAGGAGATAATAAATGGAAGGAAAAGATATGCTACAGGGAAGGAGAAGGGAGAGATGAAGCTGAAGATCAGCGTAACGTGCTCCTACTGCTACCAGTGAGTTGGGCAGTACAAGGGCTGAGCTTGTTGCTTTCCAAAAGGGTTTATCCCACTCTCCATTCCTCTAACAATAGCTGCCATGCCACAAACACTAATGCTTCCCTCAAAACAAGCAAGAAGCCTGCTTCTTCATGGCTGTGCTATAGCTCACTAAGTATGAGAGTCATGACTATCCGATCACACACAGCAATTTGCTGCTATTCAACCAGAGCCAGTCCCAGTTATGTCCACACTGTAGGCCTCTCTTGCCTGAACTGCACAACTTGTTTGATCTTGCTTAGCGATACAGAATCATAGAATCATAGAATCC
>NW_008615589.1:0-5460 GCF_000691845.1 Merops nubicus | reverse complement strand
CACAGCTTCAATTTGTTTTCCTCCCAATGCCATAATAACCACAACCTGTCCTTCTTTGAATTTCTTAGGATTGCCATAAATTAAAGAGGCCTCCACTCCAGTATCAAATAAGGCTTTTACCGTTTGTGAGGAGCAGTTTTTCCAGAATATCTGCAGCTCCACATGGGGCAGCTTGTCCTCCCGTACCCACTGTACCAGAGCTTGGCCATCATTTCAATTGGAGTTGTGATGTTGCATTATTTCCTTAAGTTCTTTCCCAGGATCCAGGCCAGAACGGAGCTGCCAATCGTCTTTCTCCCCGGAACAGCCGATCCATCCACCAGGAGCTTTCTGGGGGCAAATGTGGAGTCCTCTTGAGTTTCCAGAGGAGGTGCCAATCGTGTATTGTTTCATTGTCACAACTTTGGTTGCAGCCAGAATCTGCACAGAAGGCATTTTCTTTTCCTACTAAAATTCCTGGGCTTCGGCACCATCAATTTTGCTGCAGGGTACTCCATCCTTTAACAAAGCCACAAACATCTCCCCTCGAGAGATTCTGTGTTAGCTGGTCCTACAGCATCAGGTTTCTCAATCTTCATTCTCCCGGGGGTCCCACTGACGTCAGGTATTTTGATTTCTTTCAGTCTCTTGGGGGCCCCATTGTCCAAGATCCCACAGCTGTATTTTATCGATTACTTCTCTGATGGACTTCCATGTCTTGTTAAGTAAAAATGTTATCAATAGAAGTTTATAGGCTGGTGGAGCAGTTCTAATTATGTTATTTCTTATAGAAAGAGTGAATGCAAATTGCATTAAGACGTCAGCTCAGCCAGCAAAGATAGCTAATTTCATCCCTTCTTCTTTCATGTGTTGAATTCCGTCTTGCAGCGTGTACCACGGCCAGTGAGATCCTGGCCAGGCATTCTCCATCACGTATTTATTTCTACATCCCACAGTGGTCAAGACCAACCAATTAGTCATTTGATTGTTCTTTCGAAATGCATCTTGCACAAAGGAATCGGAACGCAGAATTACAAACTTCCTGGAGTCACCCTCCTCAAGAATAACCCCTGATGCTCCCTGATCATATAGGTGCACAATCCACAAGAGTAGGGGCTCTCCTGGCCATTGTTTAAATCACTCAATGTCATTTACCTCTTGTTGTGTATAATCTTCTAATGCATCCTTTCTCAGCTGCAGCCTGTTGACATCCAGTTCTGCCCTTTGCCTATACACTGCTCTTACATTATGAGATTCGCTTGAGGAGTCATCCTCATCAGAGTCTGCTGAGTACCACACATCATCATTATCATCCTCTTGTACCACAAATGAGTAAACTTTTCTCCAAGTAGCTTGCCCCCTCTTATGATTACGGTGGGCAAACCCATAAATCATTGAGCTGCTGCTCCATATGGGAGTGCTGCGATACCAATTGTTCCTTTAACTGGTGCTGTTTCTTATACACAGTCAGCAATATCCATCCCCATCTGACAACATTCTCACCTTTTTTTGTGGGATAATTCCTGCAGAATACCTAGTATATCCTAAGGTTTGGCATGTCCTAATTGACCCTCCCCTTGTTCATATGGTCCAGCAAACTTGGCCCTTTCAAGGGCTAACAAACACTATGGAAGGTCTCTCCAATCGGGGGTTTCAGACAGGTCTCTCCATTTCACCAGTCTTCTGCTGAACTCTTGCCCAACATAGAAAGATAGTATCATTAATGGGCAAACAAGCAACCGAAGTCCTCCCTCCGCTCGTAGATCATACACCAACGATCCAACATGCCGGACCACTGGAGGAAGGAATATGTCAATACCTTCACTCAAAGCTTTTTGTGTGAAGAAGGGAGTGAGCTGACTCTGGAACCATGCCATGGGAGAAGGACGGACTCAGGCAATCAGTCCAATCATGGAATAACTGCCAGGAGAGAGACTCATCATTTTGCCCCACCACCCTGGGAGCTCCACTTCCTATGAAGAGTCAGGGAGCCCTTTCCATAGCCAGAACCTCACACAACACATCTACTGTATGAGCACAGCACTGCAAGCAGAGTCAGCTCTTACAGAGATGGCTTCTTGCCCCACCTCCAAGTTAGTGTGGAAGGTGGGGGCACCTGGTGGTGATCTCCTAATCAGTTCCTACCCAAGGCTGGCCAGACCCTGGGTGAAAACCAATCAGGAGGGTCTTTCTTGGCTGGTTGTGGACATCATCCATATGACAACCTTCATTCAGGGCTGGGGGTTTAACCCCAGCACTTCATGTATGTAAATAGCCCGTGTTATTTGTGCACCCGACTGCTTCTGTTGAATGCAAACGGGCCTCCAGCTCACACATCTGGGGTCAGCCAGACAAGGTTAATCCTGCACAATAGCAGAAGATTTACTCTACTCAACAACCTCGTGTGTGATTTTTTTTTTTCCCTTGGCTAGGATGATTTTGTATGTAACTGGAAATGATTTGTTTATATAAAAATCAAAGTTAATGAAGCAGAGAGACTATCAGGTGACACCTGAGTCTTTGACATCTTTCATTCTCCACAGTGAAATGTCATTTCAGAGCTCTAAAATGTTTTCTTAACCCATGTTCAACCAAAGGAACAGGTCGTCTTTTCCCCAGCTTTTTCTTTTTGTAGTGGAGCTTTTAACCTATGCTAGTTTTCTGGTGATGTTTCTTTCTCAGTACAGAAAACACACTGTTTTAACTGTTTAGCTCCTAATTACTTCTCTGTTTCTAATGGTTTTAAAATCAGAGAGCATGAGACTAAAGGCTAGGGGATGCTACATATTCTGGTAATACCCATATTCTGGGTATGTCTGTGCAAGGGGAAGTTCCTTGGGATTTTATAGTGGTTAGATAAAGCATGTCCAATAAAAATGACACTGAATCCCAGTCTTAAAATAACATTTCCTTTATGCAAAGAGCAAACCCAGAAATTTCTTAGGAAAATAAGCATACTAGACATAAAACTCTCTGGAGACTGTCTGCAAACTCCTGTGATAATGACATGCTGAGGTTAAACTCCCAGCCCTGAATGAGAGTTGGCATATGGATGATGTCCACAGCCAGGGCCCTCCTGATGGGTTTTCACCGAAGCCAGCCTTGGGTGGGAACTGATTAGGAGATCACCACCCGATATCCCCACCTTCCACCTTAACTTGGAGGTGGGTCAAGAAGCCACCTCTGTAAGAACTGATTCTGCTTGCAGTGTAGTTGTGTGGTCTGCCCACACAGTACATGTGCTGTATGGGGTTCTGGCTATGGAAAGTGCTCCCTGACTCTTCATAGGAAGTGGAGCTGCCAGGATGGTTGGGCAAAAGGATGAGTCTCTCTCCTGGCAGTTATTCCATGATTGGACTGATTGCCTGAGTCCGTCCTTCTCCCATGGCATGGTTCCAGAGTCAACTTGCTCCTTTCTTCACACAATATGCTGTGAGTGAATGTATTGACTTATTCCTCCTTCCAGTGGTCCAGCAGGTTGGATCATTGGTGTATGATTTAAGAGCAGAGGGAGGCCTTTGGCTGCTGCTTTGCCTGTTGATGATACTACCCTTCTTAGTTGGGTAAGAGGTCAGCAGAAGAAATAACGACTGCAAAGAGGTCAGTGTGCTCTGACAGGGCACCTGTCCCCAGCTCCTGCTAGCAGCTGTAATGTAGCGGCACTGGCAGCTTGCTTATTTGCTAAAAAGTATCCTAGTTTTGGCCTCGTAACATGTTGGCTTTGCTTTTTTTGTTCTTCTTTTCCGCAGGACCTGTTCCTTTAACTGCCAATGTAGAAAGGTATTCAGTGGGAAAAAGGAATGAGGGCAGTTTGAAACAAGGCTGGATACGCACAGCTTGTCCTGTCTCTGTTGGTGTTACACATTATTAAATTGTAATAAATGTAATAATCTAATGAAAGTGGTCACTTCCATGTGATTCTGTGATTAAGCCAAAATGATGCCATGACAAGCTTTTTAGAAGTCTCATTTCCCCATCTATAAATAAGAACATTTATTATTTATTATTTAAAAGATAATTCTTTCAACTCATCAGAACTAATATTGTAAATGGTCACCTGAAATCCTTGGGTTAATTAAATCATTCAAAGTCAATCTCGCTATAGTAGAGGCTGCTAACAAGATTGGCAGGAGTAGATGCAAGATGTCCTCTCCATGACCAAAACCTGCTGTCCAAGTTTTGCCAGAAGAGGATGTGTTTATACAGAGGAGGCCATTTACTTCTATATGTGCCTCTCAGATTACTTCAAGCAACTGAAACTACCACCAAAACTCTGGAGTCCCTCTTTGTGACAGAGTCCCTTTGGTAAGCAGGCCTCCTCCTTCCATCGACAACCCTGGAAACAAATGGGATTGGATGGTGGTTGCATGTGATTGTAGAGGACTAAGCTGGATTGTGCAGGAAGTGTCACACAGCCTTACGCTTCTGGTATGGCAGGGAAGTGCAGGATCTAATATTACATGATTCTGACCTTAAAAGGGATGCCCCTAGTCAAGAGGTCTCATCACAAAGAAAAGTCTACTTAATTACACCACACTGCCAAAAGGCTAAAAAGCAAACAGGAAAGAGTGTGAACTTGAACAGAATTTTATTTCAGTATCTTTACATTGCTGCAGGTACAATGTTGTTCCTCGTTGCCACGCTGCTGCTGCTGTATGTGCTGACTCTGAATTGCTTCCCTGTTGTACCTCTTTGGAAGTCAAAAACACTACAGCATGGATATTTAGACAATCTAATGCTATTTCACTCACTGGGGTAAAGTTAGACACAAAGGATGGTTGAAGCAGATGTTTCATGCTACAAACAGAAATTCATATGCCTTTGCTCTTTTCCCACTGTTCAGTACTGCTATAATTTTGAACCCAGGGAACAATGGGAAGACTGTAGTCATGGCTGTTGGGCTTTTTATGATAGATTTCTTGCTTAGTTAGAATCTATTAATAGGTTTGAGTATTTTCTGAATAAACAAAAACATATTCCTTGCAATTTCTCAAACCCAGCTAATGTGTAAGTACTCATAATGGCATTCTTTCCTCCTTGCTCTATGTGCCCTTGTTTATTTATGCCAAAAAGGAGTACTAAGCTAGGATCCAGAGGAATGTTCCAAATATAACAATTTAAAGTATAGCAATTGTTATCTGTAATAAGTGTTACCTCTTTTTATTAACAAACTGTTGATTAATTAAAAAAGGGGATCGGGGGAGGGATAGACCTTGCCTAAAGGAGTATCTTCTCTAACAAAATGCTTTGCTTAATTGGTAGCTGTTACAGCTCATAGTCTTGAATCGGTGCTGGATGTCTCTGTGGTAAGAATGATAAGCTACACCCCAGTACCTTTCTTATTCAGGGAATGCAAGATTCCCCTCCAACTAGCGTTTGATGTCTGCAGCAGCTCAAATGTCAGTGCTTGAGGACATTCATGTTGGACAGATATAGGAGGGTGGGGGTAGGAGTCCTTAAAAAAACAAACAAACAAACAAA
>NW_008615588.1:46593-57082 GCF_000691845.1 Merops nubicus | reverse complement strand
GGGGTGCTGGGGCGTCAGCCCCGGCCTCGGCGAGGTATCCGTCCGCAGCCACTTGGAGCCGTGTCAAAACTTGCGGGAAGTTTTTGGCTTTGGTTGCCGGGAGTTGCGTCTCGGTGGTGGGTCGGGCTCGGTGGGCATCGCGTCCCGGGCCTTCGGGCAGGCGAGCGCGTTGGTAACTGAGAGCGACCGTGGAGCACTGGGCGTTCTTAGGGCGTCCCCAGGGAAACCCTGCCTCGGGCTGTAGGGTTTGGCGTGGGCGGTTAGCTCGTTGCTCCAGCGACTTGTCTGCTTGCTGCAACAGGTTTTCCCTTCGCTTTATCTTCCGTCATTCTGAAGTTGCTTCATTGTAGTGTCAGTGCGATGAATGAGTTTCCCCGTGCGATGTGCAAAAAAAAAAAATCACCTAATAGCGGAAGACGTATGACTGTCTCGCTAACAATTACGTAGTTTTCCATGTTAATTAAAAATATTTATAATGTTAGGAACTGCATTGGAGGAAAACGGTGGAAAAGCTTGAGGAACTAATCAACCTAAAAGTTCAAAATGATGCTTTACCGAACTGTGTATTTTGTTACTAAGAGCTTCTCAGAACATTTTTTGTTTTGGAGTATCCAACTGGGAGGTTTTTTGTATGTTGTTGAGATTTTTAGGGTTGCTAAGCTGGTTATCCACTCTTTCATTTTTGGTCGAAGGAAAAGTTTGCATCCCTGCCAATAAACAGAAGTTGGTGTTGTTGGATAGTGTTTTCTCAGACTGTAAAACAAGAACTGATTTGTTTCAAATCTGCATTAAAATCACACATGACTTTTTTTTTTTTTTTTTCTGTTTTTAAACAATAAAATGCCAGAATCTTAACAGAATTTTAAAAAGGCAGTTTTCCAAGAGCATTGGGTTGTGGATTTTTTTTGGGGTGTTTTTTTGTGTGTGTGTGTGGTTTTTGTTTGATAAACTATGTTTGCTATAACTGCAAATATAGCAACGTTACTAAGAAGCTTTATATGTGCAGTACTTTTGAACGAGTGTAAAACAAAAATTAGCATTTGTTCAAAACAAATTCTGCTTTTCTCTCAAAAAATAAAATTGTATCCGTGTAGTGTCCCTTGTCAGCTTCACAATTAGAGTATAATGATACAAAAACAAGACATGTTTTTCAAGCTTCCTGTCTCTAAATCTATTTGTCTTGATTGAACAAAAGGAGTACAGGGGACCAATATCTTTTTTAAGAAACATTGTTCTGGAGGAGGGGGATGTACCTGTTGGTTTTAAGTAGACTTTTCTGGAAGAAACAAATCAACTTGACTTGTTAATAAAAATGGAAAAAGCTTGACTGTAGAAAATGTTGATGGAGGGAATTTTATTGTTTATAAGCTAGCAAAGATTTTTTTTTTTTTAAGAGGAGGGACAAGAAAAAAATATTTTCCTGCTTTTGGATCCAACTTTAAGGTCAGTTGATGAAACGCAGGGAAGAGGAGGACCGCAGTGCATTGTGCTTGGGCTCTTAAGCTTCCACTGCAGTCAGAAGTATCATAGACACCTGTGGTGCTAAAGTGGGACTTCAGTGTTAGCTTTGGAGACTCTATTCAATGTGTAGTAGTTGCTGGATTGTTTGTTAATTAGGCTTGGATGTGCTATTTTGAGGCGTGGTTGGGTTTTTTGTGGTGGAGCTGTGATGTGTACGTGGGGTTTGTTGTTTTGAATGGGCTGCTTTGAACTTGCTTCTGTAACCCTGTGGCTTGTGGAACACTAATAGGAATATAATCATGCACAGGGGCAGCAGGATTAAATCCTTTAATTTTTTAAATTCGTATGCTTTAGAGTGCCACTAACCTGCTGTGTTGTCTGGAAACAGAAGGCAGCATTTACTCACATAAAACTGAAACCATGTGCCCTTATTTGGATGTACTTATTTGGCTTCACTGGTACTTCCAAGGGCTTTTTTGCAGATGTGTTTCTGATAGCCTTGACCTTTGTATTGTCAACAGGAAATTAATTCTTATAAGTTTTAGTACACCTGTAGCAATGTACAAGTTGTACCTTACCTTCTTTTATGGTATGATTTTGCAATGAGGTGAATTTTGACCTTGTTTCTTCTTAATCACCTCTTTCTGAAATTTGACTGTTGTATGTTTGACTGTAAACATGATTGTTTTTTAGTTACGGGTCTGAGATCTGATTGACCATAGCATTTTAGAAAGCAGGTCTTGTTTTTTCAATACATGTTTTACTTTTCTGGCTTATTACCCATACTTATAAAGTAGCATAGGTTTTCTGTTGTGTGCTTGGGTGAATGTTATAAAGCATGGGTGTATGAAATATGTTCTTTAGTGGCTTTTTTTGAAAAGCTTAAGTGATTGATACATTCTGCAACTCTAATCTTTCAGGCTGTGAGAGCGTAAATACTATATACATCTATTAAATGCTCCAGCACTTAAGGAGATTTTTCTATTTTTGGAAACATCTGAAAAATCTGTGCAGTAAAATTGATTAATTGCACGTGCTGTTTCTTGAGTTTCTACTCATTTATTGAGGCTAACTGGTGACAATCAAAGTATGATTACTTGCTGTCATGTCTAAGCGATATTCATTTTCTTTAACCTTGTTTGACTGGTGGCACTTTGTCATCAGTGTTTTTATGTCTACCCTCCTTTTCTGTCTAAATGCTTTGCTAGCTTCTTTGCCAGCTTTGCCTGTGTGGGTTTCCTTGGACCATTAAGGGTTTCTTAAGCATTGGTAGAAAACTTTGTGCTTTATCTGTACAGAACAGGTTCTGAGCTGAGACACTGAGACACGATTGCCACCACACTGAGAGCCCTTAGTGTAACAGGAGTACTGATGAGCATTTTTAAGCTGTTGCTGCGCTTTGGGTCACTAGGCTGTTACAACGCGTGGCCTGTGCTGACAGCCTTAAGGAAGGCAGCTTAAAGAGAAGTGTCCACGTGAGACAGGGCATGTGGAGGAACAGCTGGTGGGGCAGTGTACCTTCCTCTGAGGATCCCATCCGTTTCTTCTTCTCGTTTGGATGCGGTGGCAGCTCTGGGGTGTAAGTGCTCCCCATGAATCGGGACTGCAGCAGGTGTTCTTCTGGGATGATGTGCCACCCCGATACCTCCTACCCAGCCTGTGCCTGGCCAGCAGCCTTCAGTCTGTGAGCTATTGCTGACTCTGCTCTTGGGAGGGCAGAGAAGGGTAGCTGAGCCCTACGGTGAGGGATTTGGGAGTTCCGTAGTCCGTGCCGTAAAGCTGGGTTTATAGTTCCAGTTTTTTCTAAAATTATTTTTAAGGTTTTGGTTTCTTAGAAGTCAGCCAAATGAACTGAACATCCTCGGTGCGAGCTTTGCCAGACTTGTTAGAAAGAGGGCGAAATGTGAGGGAAAGGTTACGTTTTGTTTTAGAAAGGCTAATGTCTAGTGGTTAACAGATCATTGGAAGTTAGGATGTCTGGATTATATTCACAGCTGTGCTTTTGGCTCTCTGACTAGGGCAAGTCACTTAATTTTTCATGCTTGCATTTACTTATCTGTAAAATGAATAGTGGAGCATCTGTTTTCTGGAGGTGTTGCGCTTCATTCGTTACAGCCTGTATCAATCACTGTGATCTTTGAGTGGAAAATGACATATAAGTAATATTAATAAAGAATACTTTAGATAAATACTCTCCTTAAAATACTCACCCCAAATGGGCACTCTGGAAACAAAATTGCAATCTGACTACTCCTGGATCTTTCTGTTTGTAGTCCTGTGAGTCATCATATGGCTCTTCAGAGCTTTCCCTTTTCTTTCCCTATAATGAAGTGTTTTCAGCAGCTAAGCTAAAATTTACTATTTTTTTGCACTTCAGGCTTTGTTGGACTAGAGGAGAACTTTTTCAATGCGTGAACATATGACCTCCTTTTCAGTTGGGAATCAAATAAATCTCCGATCTTCTCTCTTCCCCCTCCTTTCTAGGCTAGCGTACATCCTCCTTAGTATAGGAAAGAATCTGTAATTGGCAGTGTTCTACCTGCCTCAAACACATAGTGTGAATAACATTTTCTTGATTATTTAATCTCCCTTGAGAAGGGTATAGCTTGCTGCAGATTGTAAACAGTAAACATTATGGCCAATGCATCACTTTTATAATATCGCTAAATGAAATGGAACACTTCATACACGTAAAATTATTATGGGATACCATTTAGCTCTAGCCATTCTGTCATTAGCTTGTAGGAGAAATGGTTATGTTTTAGTTCTGTCAGAATTGTTTGTTGGTGATAAATGCTTAAGTAGACTTAGTTATGGGTTTTCTGGATTATTACAGAAATAAAAATTCTCCACAGACCAGTTCTGTTCCGTGTAGATCTCTAGCCATTTTAAGCACTGAACATCCAGTACTTTTGAGTTCACGTGCTTTTCACTAAAATGTCCAGTAAGAGTGGTTTCCTGATAGTGCTGTTTCTCTGTCAGCTTGGAATGGCTCAGTTCAGTAACACGTGTCTTGTAACTGAAGATGGGGTGTGCATTTGCCTTCCTATGTGAGTCCTTGATTTCAGTGTGCACCTAGGGATTTTTTCCAACCTGGTGTTGATGGAATTATTGTTGTCACTTTATATTTTGTCTTAACAGAACGGTGACCTTAAAGCTATATCTTTTTTGTAACTGGAGGTGCTGTGGTTGATTATGAGTAGCTTTTTTGCAACTTGTTTCAAGTGTTGGGTTTTTTTGGTGTGTGGGCTTTTTTGGGAGGGGTGATTTTAATTTTTCTGGGCTAGAAAAATGAAAATGTCTATTTTTTTAGACAGTGGCTAAGGATGTAACTTTCTCTGAAGATGGCCAGCAGCTGGATATGCAAAGTGACAAGCAGAGGATCTGGTCAATTTACAGCTTCTCAAACTTATTACAGTCTTTTAAATTTTACTGAATTGCTTAATCTTGTAACAGACCTCGGGGGCGTAAAGTCTCTCTCCTGCTGTTGCTGCATCAGAAGTTAAACCACATTTACGTTCACTAATTTATTTTTTTTTTTAGCCTGCTGTAACACTTTGCAAAAAATATCTTTGTGGTAGAGAGATGAAGTTTTTATAATTGTGGTCAGAATGCCTTTGAAGTTAGCTACGAGGTAGCAATTAAGTCATTTCCTATGCTTATTGCAGAGATCTGTTGCAATTCCTGTAAGCTCTGGCCACCAAAGCTGGCACGGAGGGCACCTCTGCAGAAAGACTTAGTGGTGATGTCAGAAATGTAGAAATGTTTTTCCTGCTTGATATATTTGATACTGTTTACAAAATTACGGAAATTCTGATGGCTATAGGAATTTTTCCTTTGTTCAGGAAGACTATTTCCCAAAGCATTCTGCATAGCTGATGGAAAGAGAGGTGCTCTTGGGAGAGTTCCAGTTGAAGCACTTGGAGCTAAATTCTTGCTGTGACTCACCACATCAAGAAACTTCTTTCTTTCAAGAAAGGCTGGTCTCTCTTAGCTAAGTTAGGTTTTGTGAATATCTTTCCATCAGTTTTGATAGACTTTAGTAGTAAATTCAAAAACCTTAACCTGTTACATCTCTTATAAATGTTGGTATTCCCTAGGGGTTTCTGTTCCCATATTCACCATCAAGAAAACTGTTCTTAGACACCAGAATCCATTTCTTGTGTGTTTTGGCTGAGTGAACTCACAAAGAGCTATTCTGGAAAAGTTAACCTTGGAATGTAAAAAGATATGGAAGAAATTAAAGTGTTGTAGGACTCAAACTTCTTCTATATCTAGAAGACCAGTTTCTTTTTTTGTTCTTATCTAGTTTTGTTTCTCTTCCAGCATAAGTTTCACCAGTGAAGGTTTTTTATTAATTTGCTCCACCAGCAACATTATATTCATATACTTAAATGCTCATGTCCATCAGTTATTATTATCATCCCGTCAGGAGCCGTCAAACTCCTGAAGATGAGAGTTGCATCAGAATTTATGTGCTTGGGCTTGAGGGTCACAGTTTATCTTTAAAGGGGCCTTTAACTTTTTTTTGAACATTACATTTTGAGAGGGGTTGGCAGTGAGGATCTCATTCTTGAAGGTAAAGTATATTAGCCAGTCATGTGCATGTGTGTGTGTATATCAAAATCATAGAACCATAGGGGTTGGAAGGGACCTCGAAAGATCATCTAGTCCAACCCCCCTGCCAGAGCAGGATCACCTAGAGTACATCACACAGGAAGGCGTCCAGGCAGGTTTTGAATGACTCCAGTGAAGGAGACTCCACAACCTCTCTGGGCAGCCTGTTCCAGTGCTCTGTCACCCTCACAGTAAAAAAATTTTTCCTGATATTCACCTTGAACCTCCTATGCTCCAGTTTGCACCCATTACCCCTTGTCCTATCATAGGTCATCACTGAAAAAAGCTTAATTCCATCTTCCTAATTTGGAACCTAAGCAAAGAAATTCCAACATATAGAAGTATTCAGAGCAAGATAAGTTGACAGTCTGAAGTTTGCCACCTCTGTAGTGGGCAAACTGTAGTGTGGTGATGAAAACATCCCAAAGGAGTAAAAAAGTGCTGACTCAAGTTTGCTGCTTTTATTCTCAAAGATTCCTGCCTTTTTTTTTGTTTCTCCACTTTATTAGTAAACTCTAGCTCAAGAAGTAAAGGCAGTCGTTGTCATGATCATGCATTTGCTGCAAATGTTGAGGAGAAGATTAACTGATGAGTAAATAGCTAGTCTTCAGCTGTCGTGATGCTGAGCTCTTGTAATTCACTGATAGCATTTGTGTAGAAAAATTTATGCAAAGTATGTTTATTTGTGTGGTACAATACCCAGTTTTGCTGAATATTTTGCCACCTTAAGCAGAGTAGGATTGAGTAGCAAATCTGCAGTATGGATGTGCAAAAGCTGGGCTGCAAATTAATTTCTCTTGCATTTGAATAATTGGTTTTTACAATGATTCTCATTTTAATACCTATCTTGAATCTAGTCTTCTGTGCTTATGAAGAATGTATTATTTCAGCGTGTATGGTGGTCTTAGTGAAGGAAGTGTATTCAGTAGGTGATGATGCTGTTTGGGATTTTCTGACTGAATTATTTAGAATGAAAAATAATGTACTGTCCTGATCCTGATAATTTCTAATAATTTCTATTGGGAATATGAATCTGAAGATTTCAGCAGAATTTCATGTACAACTCATTCTGATTTAACAAAAGACTTTGGGATTTCTTAAGCTTTGTTTCTTTTTCACATGCTTGAAAACTGTATGTAATGAACAAATCCAAGTGTCAGTCTTGAAAGGACATAGGTTACCACAGCTAGAGAAAACTTGGTTTTGCTTTAGATACAGAGTAGCCTGAACAGCTTTTTAAAATAAAAGTAATTTTAAAGTACAAACTTGCTTTCAAGTACAATCGATTTGTAGCACATGTGAATATTGAGTACCATGCTTAATGTAACAGTGAACAACTGTTACATCAATGTTTGCTCTCTACACAGGAAAAGAGTACTGAGTAAGTGGAAATACTTTCAAAAAATTCTTACTGTGATCCAGAAGAGGGTTACCCAGTATACATTTATATAAAGCAGAAATGAGAACCAAAGTCAGAAGGTGATCAAAATTCCTATGTGGATGACTGGAAAAGGTTTTCACTCAGTGAATCTTCTATTTCACTATAGTAAGTTAACTTCTTTGCCTTACAAGAGTAAGAGGGAAAAGTACTTTTCTAGGGCTTTTAGTCTTTCTGAGGTCTATATTTTGTAGCTCGCAAAGTGTTTTTCCTTACTTCAGATATTTCCCCCTTCTGGTGTCTTTTTTTGTCAATGCTGCCTCCCAGTTGACTTCACTCCTTGTCTTGGAGGCCCTCGTGGTGGCAGGAGACCCCATTAACAAGTCGCTAGGACCCAACTCCAAACAAGTCCAAATTCTTCCAAAAACCATGGATAACACTGTATCCTCTACAGCACTTTGTAAATCTGTTCAAGAAAATAAGTTCACAAGGGGCAAAAGTAAGCTCCTGAGTGATATGTTATATGTTATACTATTGCTTTCTCCTAGAGGTGGCAGACCATTGTCTTAAATTAATATCTTTCCTTTAGCCCACATCTGAGTGTCTTGGTTTCCCTCAGGGTAGGCAGGCCATCTGCCCTGCTTGCCCTAAAGGATCTGCTGCTAGAGACAAACCTGACAGACTATAAAGGAAAACTATGAATTTAAAAACCAGTTCTATTACAAAAAATTAAATTTAAAATCTGTAGCATCTGCTTTGCTGTCCTTGAATTGTCCCTGCCACTTCTCCGGCATTGACAATCACTTTAGCTATTTTTTTTCATTCTTGCTGTGCGGAAGATTCATTAAAGGAAAGAAAAACTCATGTAGAAAAATGGGTAAGACTCATTATATGTGAGCTTTTATCAAACATATGCTGTGAACTAGATAGATTTTACTTGTAAACAGTTATTGAGACAAAGTTCTAAGCCCTTACTTAACTGAGAAACTGTAGTACCTGTTCAGCTTGCTGGAAGTTCTTCAGGTGAGCCACAGTCATCTTTTCTTCAATCTTCAGCTATTCCCAAAGAAGCACCAGTGGCCCCAGGTTTTGCTTCCTTCCTCCTCATTTCTTTTCCACTTAAATTACAAGTGATGATTGTTCACATTTTGCTTTCTTGTTCCTCCATTTCCTTTCTTCACATTAGCACTAGTTGGTTCTTCTCTGTAGCTGCCTTTCCAATTTGGGGAAAACCAAAGGAAGGCCTATAGGTAATCCTCTGCCTCTTAACAGGATGAAAGTGTATAGTAAACATCTAGTTTTCATTTCTCTAAAGAAGTCATACCTAGGAACTATTAATTCAGTTTTATTTTTCTAGTTGCAAAGGATGAATAAGCAAACCCTATAGGCACTGCCTTCAATTATTTAAAAAAAATACTCGCTTTTGGAAGAGCTTTCTTCAAGAGCAAATAGAATTTATTTTTTTATTATTTGTTACTTAATCCTATAAACATGGATTGGTTTGATAGCTGCTGCTAAGTATGATCAAAATTAGTTTATTTTATAGAATTTGAGCTATCAAAAAAAAAATTTCCCTAACAACTTCCACCATTTTTTCTCTAGATCTTCACACAAATAATGCAAACTTGCACGAGTCACAGCCATCTTAATTAACTGCCTGATCATCACATTCCACAAAATAACTGTAATCGAAAGGTTAATACATCTGTATGCTTCCACTGGTCCTTGAAACAGCTTACATATTACACCTTTTAAAAATAAACCCAAAACAAACTAAAATCCTGTGTTTCAGTCAGTAGGCAGGTCTGGGCCTGTAACAGGATGTGCTTGTGTAGACCCATCCTGCACAGTCCCGACCAAGGCAGTTTGAGGGTAATGGTCTGTGCCAACACACTTTGTGTCTAGTTGTCATCTGAATGATTAGCCAGTAGCAGAAACACCGTAATTAGTTGATTTGGTAAAACCACTTTTAATCAAACTGAACAGAAAGCTCAATTGGTTAAGAGCTCAGTGGAATACCTGGGCCAAATACACAGGCCAATGCTTTGTGATCATAAGTGGAAAATCTCTTGCACATTTGAAAAATTATCGTGCTGGCATATATGTGTGTTAGTGATTTTTTTTTCCCCAAAGATGTGTTGTGTTCATGTTAAATTAGTATTGAATTACTGAATATGACAGAGTCACTGTGTCATCATATTGTGAATATTAGTATATTTTCACAGGTTAGAATGTAAGTGTTGCTAAGATATATCAGTACAACCTGTGTGCATGTTTGTTATACAGGGAAGGTTTTATCCCAGTAACTAACCTTCCTGTCTTGGTTTCCTAACTACTTTTGAAGGTGAAGGCATACTATCTGTGTATTTTAAAAGGATTTCAGTCATGTTAATGCTACATTATGAAGTTTGTATTTGAATCATTCTTCTAGAAGTCAACTCTGAATGTGAATCTGCCTGGTATGGCATATGTCAGTAATTGAAAGTTAATCTATGGGGAAAAATGTGTCTTCCCCAAAGCTTTGTTGCCTTGTGAAGGTGAGGTTGAGGTGTTAAGGGCTGAGAGATCAATTCAGGAGTTTCTACTACTAGAATTTACAGTATACTTCGTGTGTCTTGTCCATAATGTAACTTCGTGGAACTGAAACAAATAGTCTTGCCAATTGGAAAGTAGGAAATGAATCCATGTAATGACTATAATGTATCATAGCAACCAAGTTTTAAAATAGTCAAATTCCAAAATAATGTTATAAAAATGACATCAGAGGAAAAAAGAGTATTATGTGTTATGTTATAGCAACAGAAACATAGGCTTGTTTGTTTGTTTGTGAATCACTCGGATAATATTGCTGCCTGTTGATTTTTAGTGGGGGGTGGCTGGAGTGTATGCCCTAACACACAGGTTTCTGTGGTTTAATTTTTGGCCGTTCTTTTTCCTGTGACACTTTGAAAGAACCAAAGTTAGCTTTTCCTGTTTTGAATTTATTTTCAAATAAAATATTAACTGAACATCCACCTCCTCATTTTTTTTCTC